>NC_056728.1:451967050-452104550 GCF_019279795.1 Protopterus annectens | reverse complement strand
TATTTATAGATACAAATGTATGTATGTATATATATATATATATATATATATATATATATAGATACAAATGTATATATATAAATATATATATATATATATATATATATATATATATATATATATATATATTTATACTACTTTGTTTCATTGAAAGCTCATTTCACTGAATTTGAATTCATCCTGATCAAATCGCTCAAAGCTCAAATTACTGAAAACTCATTTCACCGAATCTCATTTCACTGAAGTGAAGTACTGACACTGTGTAGATTACTGTAAGGCAAGTAAAAGGTATATGCCCTTTTCCCCACTGAAGTGCGATCCTGGAGTTAGAATATTTAGTTGGGGGCACAGCCCCCACATTGGGTGTGTGTATGGGGGGACGTTGCCCCCCCCAGTTTGGATATAGATTATATTTCACCAAAAGCTTCAAAAGAATACATTTTAAACCATAGACATGCATACTTACAACACCAATGACTTACTCTTTCCAAAGGACAATATATACCCAGACTAAATGGGGGGGCTACACCCCCACACCCCTCAATGTGGGGGACAGTGCCCACCATACCTTTTACTTGCCTTACAGTACTCTACACAGTGAATAAAACCACACTGAGCCAACAGCAAATAGACTGCAGAAAATGTTTTTAATGCTTCTGGTACCTCGGCTACATGCCTTCAGGGAATATTGAAGTGACTTAATTAACAATAAATTAAATAATTAGGAATTTTATTTATTTTTATTTATTTATTTTACATTTGTTGACCGGGAAAGTCCGACTGGATACATGTCCATTTTCAGCGGAGGCCCGGGGAGAAAAGCTCCACAGTGACAATAATATAATGCATAGATATAGTAGATCGAGGTAAAAAATAGACAATGCCTAGAACTATGGTACAAAAACAAAACAAAACAAATTCATTTACTATACTAGAATAATGCTATAGAGGAGATTTCATACAGTAAAGTACATTGATCTTAAACATTCTATAGGATACATAACTATTTATACTGCTTCTGGTATACTGATACTCCATCCAGAACTATCCATTTCAGTTAAGAGGAGAGAGAAAGAACTGTGAGCGAGGGGCTGAAACTAGGGAAGTTTCTATACTTGTATGAGAGAGGATTAGTCAGGACTTGAGCACTGGCAAAGCCAATTTAACTTTAGATGTTGATTTAATCTTTTTTTGAAAACAGATAGGGAGGAAGTGTAAGTAAGGCTAGTAGGGAGAGAGTTCCATATTTTGCCAATAGCATTGCTAAAAAGTGAATCCCCACCTACATTGTTTGCTTTGACTGTTTTAACTAGAAGCTTGTTGGAGGAACGCATAAACTACTAAGATTGTTATAAGGTCTTATTAAGTTATTCAGGGCTGGAGTTTTGTCCGGTTGGTTCAGGATTTTAAATGCTTCCATAAGCTGGGTTTGCTGTAGGAGGTTGGTGAATTCTAACCAGCCTAATTTTCTTAGGTTGACACAATGGTGTGTTCTATAGGGCATTTCCGTCGCAAATCTGGCAATTTGATTATAGCAGCGTGTTAGTTTGTTTAGTTCTGTTTTTTTGAGATTAGTAAGTATAGGGAGGCATATAGGAGGGAAGAGAGGAGATGTGAGCGGGCCATAGTTACTTTCGCTATTGGAGTTAGAAAAGATTTGATCCGGTATAAAGACCCAAGTTTTTTGTTAACGGTTTTGATGGTCTGATTAATATGGATATCAAATTTAAGTCTGTTATCTATGCATACTCCTAATAGTTTTGTATAGGAGTCTGGAGAGATGACAGTCCCATTTTGGATTGGATAGAAAATGATATAGGTGTGGACTTTTGATTGGGTTGGAAGAGTAGTAATTTGGTTTTGTTTGGATTAAGGATCAGTTTACGTCCTAATAGCCAGTTTTCTACTGTCCTAAAGCATGCTTGGGTTTTGGATAATAGGTTGTCAGGGTTAGTATCAGCACAGACTAATGTCGAGTCATCTGCATATTGAATGCAGGATGCTTCAGGGATGGCTTTATACAGGTCATTTATGAAGATAGTAAACAGAAGAGGCCCCAATATGGATCCTTGGGGTACTCCTATGGTATTAGGTAGGAGGTTGGAAAGTTTGGAATGCCAAAGTACGGCTTGTTTCCTATCAGAGAGATACCCATGAAACCAATCTAGAGCTAATTTGTCTAGGTTGAGATTTTCTAATGTTTGATGTAGTAGCTGGTGGTTCACCATATCGAAGGCCTTCGATAGGTCAAGAAATAGTGCTGAAGATATTTTTTTGTCATTTCGATAGTGATTGATAGTATCGGTGAAAGAAAGAAGTGCAGTGGTTGTACTATGGTGGGGTCTAAAACCGTGTTGTGTATCCGTTAGTAATTTGTTCATGGTAAGGTAGTGAAGGAGTTGTTTGTGTATACATTTCTCCATGATTTTGGCCAATGGTGACAGTATAGCTATGGGCCTATAATTAGATAGTTCAGTTGATAGGCCTCCTTTATGGAGGGTATGACATGGGATACTTTCCATATAGATGGGATAGTGGATTCTGCTATGGTTCTATTGATTAGTATTGAGATAGGATATGCTATGACATCTGCTGCTATTTGCAAGTATTCAGCAGGGAGAAGGTCTGCTGAGAGAGTAGTTGGCTTAAGTTTCTTTAGTAAGGAACATATATTTGCAGTAGGGACAGGTTGGAATTTGAAGGTTGATTGTGACTTTTGTAAGTTTTCCACTTTACTGGAGTTGGTGGATGGTAGTTGGTTAGCTAAGGATTGTATAGTATCAGTAAAGAAATTGTTAAAGGAATTTGCTACGTCTTCAGGTGTTTTGTCACTTAGTGTTTTTGGGGTAGGGGTAGAGGATTTACCTGGGTGGAGTAGATTATTTAATCCTGTCCAGAATTTTTGAGGGTTGTTTTGGTGTTTATTTTGGAGTTGGCAATAGTAGTTTTTTATCAGATAGAGTTGCTTTTTGGTCTCGTTTCTAAGTTGTTGAAATTTTATGCGGTCTGGGGTTGATTTTGTTGCACGCCAGGTGTTCCATGTTTTGTTTCTACTTTTATTAGTGCTATAGTATTTTTGTTAACCAGGGTGCAACGTTTGTTTTATTCTGATTGATCTTATTGGGGCATGAGCCTCAAGTATAGCTAAGAATGTCCTATTAAAAAGATGGACAGCCTCCTCTAGGGGGAGATGCTTAAGGGTTGCCCAGTTAAAGGATTTAAGTTCCGACAGGAATTTAGTGTGGTCAAAGTGTCTCTTATTTCTGACTGGCCTATACATAGGCAGGGTGGAGTTTATTGTCTTCTTTTCATAATATAGGTAATGAGGTGGTCGCTAAGATCGTTTGGGAGGGTCCCAGCCATATATGTTTGGGGATGACTGTTGATGAGTATCCAGTCTAGGATGCTCTCTTTTTGATTATTATTACCTACTCTGGTGGGGGAAGATACTAACTGACTGAACCCCTGTAAGTTGATGTGGGTAGGGTTGATTTCTGAGGAGCATTGCTTCCAGTCTATATTGACATCTCCTAGAATAATGGTTTCTTGAAGATAGTTGATTGATAGCCAGTTGAGGATATGTTCAAGGGTGTCAGAGTTATTCCCGGGGGGAATATAGATCACAATTAGATTAATACTTTTGTCTTTGTTTATTTGTAGTTTGAGTGCAAGTATTTCAGCATTCGAGATCTGGGGTGGTTGAGGAGAGTTAATGGTGACATCCAGTGTGCTCTTATAGAGCACCGCAATGCCTCCTCCTTTTTTGTAGTACGATCTGCTCTATATATATTATAGCTTGGTGGCATTATCTCGTTGTCTTTGGTCCCTTGTTTTAGCCAGGTTTCAGTTAGACACATTATATCTGGGTGGTACATTGCTATTAGGGCATGCAAGTTATGTATCTTATTATTTATACTTCTTGTGTTTAAGTGGTATATTTGAAGAGAGTTTGGTTGGGTAGCTGGTAGACTATTAGCAATTTGTGTGGCTATGGGGCCTGGGTTGGGATGGATATCCCCATCTATGGTTGTATTTTTTTAGATAGTCTCGTAGTCTCATAATCTTCAGAAGTAGTTTGAGTTCATGTTTGTATTTGGGGTGCTTTTGTTTAATTTGCAGGGGTTATGATGATTGGGGTGGTATATTTTACTGGGCAGATGGAGGGTGTTAGGTTTATTCTGGTTTCGGGATGAGATGGTACTAGTTTGGCCTCTGGGGTAGAAAAACCTGATAGGCCCTGGTCTTCATATCTAGTTATTAGATATAAGTTAATAATAAGTAGTAGAGTACAGGATAGAATTATTAGCATTGGCTTACTTGTAATGGTTGTTGTTACCTTCATTTTCTATTTGGGATTGATTGAATAAATTGTTAAGATATAAGAGGGTAAGCAAGAGGAAATTGGGTGAGAAGTGGGTGGGGATTTTAAGGTCGGGTTGATTGGCTAGAGAAGAGAAGTGGGGGTGTGGTTTGTTAGGTATAAATTTAGCTGTACTTGGGGCGGTGGGATTTGGGGGCAGGAGGGCGGAGCCCGAGCGTAGCGGAGCGGGGTTTATCCAGCTCCCTACTATTTAGTGGCAAGTAACAAGTCAAACGACAAAATGGTAATTTATCCAAATGTTTCTTGTGGTTTAAACACCAGCCTCTTTCAATTTTAGGTTTTGAATTTACAGGGACTTTCTAATGTTAGCAGTAGTAGTATTTACAATGAGGGTTGTTCCTGGGGTTTAGCGTGGATGAATACTGCCGTGTTCTGAACCCAGTATACTAGTAGTTCTAAAGACTGGTTTACAATTATTATTGGAGTATTTGTTAATTAAGTTAAAGACCTTTTCAAATGATCTTCTGTGAGGGGCTATTTTATTCCTACTGTGCTCCGTAAGTTTGTTGTACTTGTTGCTTGGAGGGAGCGAGATTCTTTAGTTGGGGACTTGCTTATGTTCGCTAGATGCGAACAAAATGGCTATCACCTTTTCAAATGATCTTCTGTGAGGGGCTATTTTATTCCTACTGTGCTCCGTAAGTTTGTTGTACTTGTTGCTTGGAGGGAGCGAGATTCTTTAGTTGGGGACTTGCTTATGTTCGCTAGATGCGAACAAAATGGCTATCACCATCCCATTTCTGTGTAGCTCCTTCTGCTGTTTACTTGACATCTTCCATTCTTCTCCTGAAAACTCAACAGCAACATCTTCAAAGCTTTGTAGAACCTGAAATGTACAAGTGTATAGTCTAAACAAGTCCCATCAATTCTTCAAACAGCCATCTCCCCAAGTTAACTCCTTCTCCAGCAGGCTTACACAGACTTTAAAGAACAGCCCAGCATAATTTTGCCATTATCTGCAAAACTAACTACAAAATTCAAGTCACCTCTTGTCCAACCTTCACTTATGACTGAGTTCCACACAATTCCCACGCAATTCCCCACCAACCATTTAAAAAGACATTGCATATCCCATACAGTGCCAGTACTTCACTTCAGTGAAATGAGATTTGGTGAAATGAGTTTTCAGTAATTTGAGCTTTCAGCGATTTGGTCACGGTAAATTCAAATTCACTGAAATCAGCTTTCAATGAAACAAGGTAGATCCATATATACATACATATATATATTGAGCAAGGCACATAAAATTTCCACCAACAACCTTATAAAGTCTTTATACATTAATTAAAATATTACCTTCTCCTCCTGTCATACAATCTTGTGTAGCAAGGTACGCGATTGCCCCTGACATATAACTAATCTACTCACTCTTTACATGGACAGAATGTATTACTTAGGTGAACAACAGCTTTTTTCCCATTAATTCCAAACCCACAAACAGCCTGCCTTCATTACTTCATTAAACTACACTAATGACTACCAAAAAATGCAATCAATGGCTGAAAAGATTATTTCAGTAGCCCTGGAAGGCCTGGTCTGTTCACTTCACTAGATCCAGGAGAAAGAGATCTGTCTGAGTTGAACACCAACTTTTATTACCTCCCTTTCAAATAACACCCACCTAGGTGTCTGATTGAGACCTCTACCTTCCCTCTATTTGAACTCTAACCCCTTTGCCTGGGTATTACCTGTCTCTCATTCCCAGTAAAACTGTGAAGGTAGGGACCGTGACAATGTAGTCTGTTCTCAAACCTCCCTCTTCATCAGTACCTTGAAATACGACATTACTGCCATTTTCTTACCTCCCTTTCACCAGTTGTTCAAACACTTTTCAAATGACTTTTCTAAAACAGACCTTCTCCTTTGACCTGCAAATTATGTTTTTTATAGATCTTTTAACATTCTGTTTTTATATTTCAAACATACTTTGCGCTTCTATCTTACATTCTAGAAAACTTGTGTGCTGAGTTTTGGATAATGCTATTACAGTCAAAGACAAAATGGTTTAATTCCTAAATAAAACAGTAAAACACTGGTTTCTGATATGTGCTTGTCTGCAGTGCAAACCTTATTTCATAAGGAGTTAAATGTGGAGTTTGCAGAGCCATCCTTTATAAAGTAGTATGGAACCAAAGTTTTATTTATTTATTTATTTATTATGTGTTTACCGGGAAAGTCCAACTCGGATACAGCCCATTTTCAGTGGAGGACCCATGATAAATGCTCCAGATGCATATCTTTGAAATGTTGCAGTCTGCCTGGGATTTGCAATGAAACAGAAGAACTGTGTGTTTATTGAGCAGGGACCATGAAAGGAAAAGGTAAATGGGGCAAAGCTGGTTGCATATAACAATGAATGTTGTGAAGGAGTTGTGTACATATCACCTCTAGAGCATATACAGTGTGAGATCTGTGGAATTTAAAAAGGAACACAGTATGAAGAGCATCACAAGCTATATTTAAGTGGGACAAACAAGCACATACTAATTTAGCTATGATTTCAGAGTTCCTAATGTACATTAATGAGTTTTGACATGCAAGGATAATGCTGCCTTGTAGAAATGATTTTCAGGCTATTCAGGTGAGACATGTGACAGCTTCCAGTGTCCATGCAAGGATTTGACAGTGGTTACACACAACTAGTGCACTCTACTGATAATGACACATATCTTTGTTTGTTCTGACCAAGGATGCAATTTAAGCCATCATAATCTTGACTGTGGCTGAAACATGCCCCACAGGTTTATAAAGAATATGTAGGGAGTAAAGGCAGGCTATTAAGAACAAATATGTATGTAATATAATTAACATAATTGACATTTTGCAGTAATAAGCACTGTACACCTACACATTTATGTGTGTACTTTTGCAACACTACCTATATGTGTCAGTATAATTACAGATATTTTACTTATGCAACAGTGCAGTCACACAAAAACACTCTCCCATCCCCAAAATATTCAGTATCAAAAAACATCACATATCTCTTTATAAGGACTGGCTACTAGAAAGTCATCTCTCTTGCAGTGCAGGAGTATACAGGTGCACCAGTCTTAGAAGCCATGCTGAGAGTACAGCTTCCTAACTCTCTTTCCTTTATCCTCCATCATGGATATACTAGAATGGATACAGACTTTGAGGGGTGAAGGACAGAACTGGTATAGAATGAAAACTGTCACTCCCCTTTTGTATATCGAAAACATGCCCCTGCTGAGGAGATATACAGATAAAACAAACAGAAATGAACATGAGTGATAAAAGGTTTACTTGCACATTTTCTAACCAGCTGTCTGTCCATCTGTCTGCATACTGCTCTGTTTTGAGCCCACTCATCATGTGATAAAATTAAGTAAATCATAAGTAGAATCCATGAGATTTATACCCCCATGTTGCATGCATGTATACATGCTTTAAGCCTTTTTAAGCAATTATATACACAACCATATCCAAATGCTTGCAGTGTATGAATGAAACAAATTATAGTAGATCTCCCCTCACATAATTAAACAGTTGTGTACAAAACACAGAAACTTTAGTGGATAATAACAGGTAGGCCACTGACAATGGCAAAAACCTGTACAAAGTGCCCTCAAACAACATAATAATATCGGTCATACTTCAACAGTTAGGTATTTGTAATAGGTAGTGACGTATATGAGTACTATACCACATGGGTAAACATCATGCTTCCACTGTGTATGACCTTCAAAGCAAACATCAGTCATATTCAGCATAGGTGGTGGCATGCATCTAAGAACAGACTGAAATCGATGATCAAAAACCTGTCAGCCAAACACAATGACCTGTTAGGCTTATATAGAATGAGCTAAGTGAAAGCTAAACTATTAGAACTTATGGCATATACAAGGTGATAGGAACTATTCATTGGTAGTCTCAGCAGCTTCACTTCTCCTCTTTATTCCTTTATTTTTTCACCATCACCTCAAGTGAGTCACATAGTGTGATTGTTCATAGGTCTTATAATTTATGTTTTCTTTGCCACTTTTGGCTCCTAGTTACTCACAAGCATCAGTTCTTTTACATTTAAACATATCTTTGACACCCGTGAACTGGCCCAGCAATCAAGGAGCCTCAATCCTCACCAGCACCAATGAGGGTCGTCCATATAGGGAAAAGGATAATAAATATACACACAGTAAAGTACAATTTCCCTTAGGATTACACAGAGATCACAGTCAGTCTGGGGCTGGTTTCTCCCTTTCTCTCCAGGTCCCCAATAAGACTCACCAATGGCACAACTATATGGTCCAAATCTCAGCCTAGTGGGCAAGCTAAAACTTCCAGCATTCTCTCTGTCCTTCCAGTGCTTCATGTCCCTGTCCAAGTAGCTGACACACATACATTTTGAGATGAGTTATATACAACCACACAGACACTCCTGGGGAAGGCTGGCACAGGTTCTCCAGCTGTGCCCCTTTTACCCAGACTATACAGTAGAAATCACTGCCACCACCCAGCTATTATTTATCAGCTACTCAAAGGCCCTTATTAAAGGGTGTCCAATTATTACTGTGCAATATTATTATCCAAATAACAGCAAAGCTTATTTGGAGTGACTTGATACAGTATCACTATATACATGCAATGTACTCTTAGAGCTTAAATTATCTCTACACAAAACAGCCACAGTTGAAAGGTTTAAAAATATTTAATAATAAATAATAAAAACATAAGACAATACTTCTTACTACACAGTGCTAGTCAAGAGTTCAGGGATCACACAGAAATACTTAAAATAATACCATAGAAAAGATTTGACATCACAGAAAAACACTTAGACTAATCTTCCTATTTCCTAGCTCTTTCTAAGAGAAACACTAAAGTCTAAGATCCTACTTACATATACATACAGGCAGTGCTGATGATGGATGTTCTCAAGACAAATGCTCTCATGATCTCATTGTTTCTATCCTTAAAGTGATAACACAGTACTACTGATTCATTTCAGATGACATCATTTCTGATTTTGCAGCTGGTCAGGAACCAGAGCAATAAAAGAAATTATACATGTAAATTCTAGCCATTAACTCTGGCCTCAAAACAATAGGCAGAATTCCTTCAACCAGACATATTGACTCCGAGTTTTGACATCAAAGAATTGACTTGTCAGCATTGTTACAGCAGAGTGCACTGTTGTTTCATTTTTGCAGTTCCACATTTAACACCATTTTTCCCATTTAAGAGAACAAGCCTGTGGCTTATATTAATATTTACAAATGACAGAATTATCTACAAAACTCAATCTGGCTAGGCTGGCAGCCTTCACCTATCTTCACACATCTCCCTCCCCGGGGAACTCGAACTAGTTTTTCAAGTGACCCTTGAGAAACGTTGCTTGACTGGATTAGGTCTATCTGAGTATACCTTACCCTATTCCCTGTCTTGAGAGCCCATTTGCATTGGCATTGCTAATCCCACTGTGGTGCTGCACTGACATATCATATGTTTGCAACCCTAGGCTCTATCTTAGCAACTTGGCATTTTGCTGGCTGGCTCTGTTTAACCATCTTAGGGGGTTGTGATCTGTCACTACAGTGAATTTTCTTCCATACAGATAACACTGGAGTTTCTGCAGTGCCCACACTATGTCTAGAAATTCCTTTTCTACAGCTGCATAGCATTCCTTCCTGGGTTGGAGACTATGACTGAGATAAACCACTGGGTGCTCTTCTCCCTCTGAAGAAATCTGGCTAAGTACAGCCCCCATCCCATGGTTCAAAGCATCCACCTGCATAACAAATTCTTTGCTGTAAACTGGACTGGCTAACACAGGGGGTCCTACCAAAGCTTCCTTAAGCTCATGGAATGCCTGCTCACATGCTGGGGTCCACATTACCTTATCTGGCCAGTTATTCCTTGTCAGGTCTGTGAGGGGAGCAGCTATGATGCTATAACTGGGGACAAACTTTCTGTAGAGCCCTGCTGTCCCTAAGAATGCCCCCACCTGATTTTTGGTAGCAGGTGCAGGCCATGCCTGAATGGCTTCCACTTTGGCAAGTTCTAGCCTGATCTTACCACTCCTAACTCTGTGTCCCAGGTAGGAGACCTCTGCCATACCCACCTGACATTTTCTGGGCTTAATGGTCAACCCTGCCCTTTGTAATCTGCCCAGCACCTCCCTGACATGCTGAAGGTGCTCTTGGCAGGAATGGCTGTAGATGGAATATCATCTAGGTAAACAAGTGCAAAATATCCTACTCCTGCTAGGATATGATCTACCAGCTTCTGGAAAGTCACTGGGGCATTTTTCATCCCAAAGGACATTCTTGTGAACTCATACAAGCCGAAAGGAGTCACAAAGGCTGACTTCTCTTTAGCACTGGGAGTCAAGGGTACCTGCCACTAACCCTTAGTAAGATCAATGGTTGTAAGATACTTAGCCCCACCCAGCTGCTCTAGGGCCTCATCTGTCCTTGGCATGGGGTAAGCATCTGACTCTATGTGACTATTAAATTTCCTGTAGTCCACACAAAACCTGGTGCTGCCATGCTTTTTTGGAATCAGCACCACTGAAGAGGCCCATGGACTGTTGGACTCTTGAATTACCCCTAGTTCCAACATTTCCTGTATCTCCTCCCTCAGAGTCTGTTTCACTCTCTCAGGCACCCTATAAGGAGCCTGCCTAATAGGTCTTTGGGGTCCTCTATCCACCTGATACTGCACCAGGTGGGTGCACCCTAGTTTTCCAGTGAACATGTCCCCAAACTCCTGTAACACTGCTCGGATTTCTCAAACCTTGGTAAGAGATAGCAGCTGGGACATTGCTACCCCTTCCACCAAGGTATCAGTATGAGCCTCACTGAGGAGATCAGTCACCAGGACTCCCTTGAACTCCTCCTGAAATCCACAGCAGATGCTCAGTACAAGGACCACCCTATCACTGTAAGGTTTCATCTTATTAACATAGTACAATTTGTGCCCCTGTCTTTTGACTAGCAGTTCCACAATGTAGTTAACATCACTTACCTTTCTTACCACCTTGTAGGGTCCCTCCCAAGCTGCCTGCAGCTTGTTGTGTCTGAGAAGAATGAGAACCATTACCTGCAGCCCAACAGCATACTCTCTAGCTCATGCATTCCTATCATGTCACACCTTTTTTTGTTGTTGGGCTTCTGCCAGGTTCTCCTAAGCCAAGCCCATGAGATCCCTGAGCCTTGTCCTGAGGTTTAGGACATATGTCACAACAAACACCTTGTGAGATTCACACTCATCTTCCCACTCATCACAGATTAAATCTTAGAGATCCCCTCACCCTATGCCCATACAGCAACTCAAAGGGTGAATCACATGTGGATTCCTGGGGAACCTCTCTGTAGGCAAACAACAGATGGGGCAAATATTTGTCCCACTCCCTCTTAAACTGGTCTGCAAATGCCCATAGTATGGACTTGATTGTAGAGTTTAACCTTTCAACAAGACCATTAGTCTGGGGATGGTAGGGAGTGGTCTTCAGGTGCTTCATCCCCAGTACTTCCACAGACAAGCCAGCAGATCTGACATGAAATTGGCACTTCTTTCAGTCAGTATTTCTTTTGGGAAATCTACCCTGCTGTAAATCTTTAACAAAGAATTTGCCACCTTTTCTGCCTCAATGGAGGACAGAGCCACTGTCTCGGGGTATTGTGTAGCATAATCAACTACCACTAGGATATACTTTTTCCCTGTGGAACTCAGAGGCCCCACAATATCCATAGCTACCTTCTGAAATGGCTCCTCAATCACAGGAAAAGGCATCAAAGGATGTTTCACCTTGTCTCCTGCCTTGCCTACCTTTTGGCGCTGCTCACAGGTCCTGCAGTACCCTGTTACATCTCTGGAAATTCCAGGCCAATAGAAGTTCTGCATAATACATCTCTTTGTACGTTTTATGCCCATATGACCTGCAAAGGGAATATCATGGGCTATGGCTAGAAGTGCCAGATGGTAGGCTCTAGACACTGCCAACTGCTGTACCCTCTCACCTTCTAGCCCTCCCTCAGGGGTCTCTATACAGTAGCCCTTTGTCCCAGTATACAGATTCCCCCTTCTCTTGAGAAGTAGGTGCCTCCCTAGCTACCTGTCTCAGGTCTTGCAATGTAGGGTCTGAACTCTTTCTTTGTAACCCTTTCCCGCTCCCCTTCCACAGGAAGCCTGGCATCCTCTGACAGTGGTGCCTCACTGTCAGCCTGGGTACTACTACTCACCTCTACCTTTGCAGTCACTCTGTCCAAGGGAACATCAGTACCCACAAACAGCTGTGGCATACCTTCAGTCTCACTGCTACAGACTAGCTCCCTCCCTGAAGTAACCACCTCACCAGTCCTGGCTGCATGTATGCAGTCTGTCTGGGTCTCCCCAGGCTAACAGACCCACATGCCTGTCTCTTAGCCTGACTGCATGTAACTGCATAAACACATGGTACTGCCTCATCCAAATCCTTTCCTATCAGGACATCTACAAAATGGTAGTTCAGTACCCCTGTTGTCTCAAGACAACCTACTATTGGCATTTTGTCTTTCCCACTTACTGGCTCTTTCACCTTTTGTTCCCCACCTTACCTCTGTGAACATCTGTATGCTACATGGCCCCACTGGTTTCATTCAAAACATTTAACCCTAGGTCCTGGATGTGTACCTGGACTAGTGGCTTCCCCTGCTACTAGCAGATTCTGTTGGGGCACTCTGTGCTGCCCACCATGGGTTCCTCTAGACCCATGAGCAGTACTGGGGGTCCCTTTCCTGTGCAGGGATGCCCTGCTTGCTAGGTATAGGTCTCCCTTCATCCCCAACTCATCTGAAGTAGCACATTGTCTATCAGCTAACCAGGTCCTCATATCCTCAGCCAAAGTGCTAAGGGCTTGTTCCATCACCAAAAGGTCTGCCAGCCCTTCAAAGTGGTGCCCTGACATATACTCACCCACCTATAAAAATAAGTGCTGAGTTCAGTAACATATTCACACACACTTTTATCTGCCTTGCGTCTATGTTCATGACACTTTTTCATATACATTTCAGGTGTTAGCTTAAACAATTCTGACAAACAGTTCTTAGCCATAGTATAATTAAAACAGTCAATGTCAGACATTTTAGACAATGCAGTTACAGCTTTTACATGGAGTAAGGGGGTCAGAAATCGTACCCTGAGCTTTTGGTCAGCATCATACTGTTTATGTACCCTCTCAAACATATGAATGAAACTAACAAAATTATCCCCCTCTTTAAACTGTGGAAGAAATTTACTGACTTTTTGTACTTCTGAGATCCAGTTACTCCCTTCCCCATTACCTCCATGACTGGTGAAGAGTCAGCATCTCCTTCTCATGCTGCCTCTGCCTGTCCTTTTCCCCAGCTTCCAGGCATAGCAGTTTCGTATTATCCTCAGCCTGCAGACATTTCAGTCTCTCAGCTGCTTCTATTTCCAAATGCCTGGCCTTCAACTCAAGTCTCTTTAGCTCCAGATGGATTTTTAAGTCCTCTGAAGAAAGGTTGAGCTGTCCATTCTCTGAGGGTGGTACGTCTCCACTGCCAGTCTGATCATCCTCCTGGTTGCTGTTTCCTGATGCAGCTGTGACCAAAGCTGCAATCATGTCTGCCTTAGTCAGGTTTCCATGCACCAGTCCCCTAGTCTGGCACATCTCAGCCAACTGGCTCCTTGTCAGCTTTCCATATTCCACTGCTGACATGCTACCTGCTGTCCCTGACTAACTAAGCTAACAAAAGAAATAAAACAATTGTGATATGAACTCTGAGTATTCACTGTGTGGCTGATTTAGAGTGCAAAACGCTTTCAGTAATCACTGTACACAAGCTACAGGAATTCACTCTAACCACACCACTACAAGCCAATTAGTATGTGCTAACCAATTAATATGAGGTGTGGTATCCCACAACTGCCAAACAATTAATATGTGATGCCCATGCACTTGCCCAGCAATCAAGGAGCCTCAAGTCTCACCACTAACACCAGTGAGGGGCATTCATATAGGGAAAACAATAATAAATACACACACGGCAAAGTACAATTTCCCTTATGAGCACAGAGAGATCACAGTCAGTCAGGGGCTTGTTTCTCCTTTTTACTCCAGGTCCCCAATAAGACTCTCCACTGGCACAGCTATAGGGTCCTAATCTTAGCCTAGTGGGTAAGCTAAAACCTCCAGCACCCTCTCTGTCCAACCAGTGCTTTGTGTCCCTGCCCAAGTATCTGACATACACACACTTTGAGATAAGAGTTATATACAGCCACACAGACACTCCCTGGGAAGGCTGGCACAGTTTCTCCAGCTGTGCCCCTTTTACCCAGACTATATGGTAGAATTACTGCCACCACCCAGCTAATATTGATCAGCTACTCAAAGGCCCTTATTAAAGGGTGTCCATTTATTACTGTGCAATATTATTATCCAAATGGTAAGTGTGACTGAACAGCAAAGCTTATTTGGAATGACTTGGTACAGTATCACTATATACATGCAATGTACTCTTAGAGTTTAAATTATCTCTACATAAAACAGTCACAGTTGAAAGGTTTAAAAATATTTAATAATAAATAATAAAAACACAAGACAATACTTTTTACTACACAGTGCTAGTCAAGAGTTCAGAGATCACAGAGAAATACTTAGACTAATCTTCCTATTTCCTAGCTATTTCTAAGAGAAACACTAAAGTCTAAGATCCTACTTACATATAGATACAGGCAGTGCTTGTGATGTTGGATGTTCTCAAAACAAATGCCTTCTGCTGTCATTCTTTCTGTCCTTAAATTGATATCACAATACCACTGATTCATTTCAGTTTACATCATTTCTTTCTGGTTCCCAGGCTAACAGATTCTTAGAGGTTAATAGCCCCTTTAATCTTGCAGCTGGTCAGGAACCAGAGCAATAAAAGAAATTATACATGCAAATTCTAGCCATTAACTCTGGTCTCAAAACAATAGGCAGAATGTCTTCATCCAGATATATCGGCTCCAAGTTTTGACATCAAAGAATTGACTTGTCAGCTTTTTTATAGCAGAGTGCACTGTTACAATTTTGCAGTTCCACATTTAACACTATTTGTTTTCCCATTTAAGAGAACAAGTCTGTGTCTTATATTAATATTTACAAATGACAGAATTATCTTCAAAATTCTATCTGGCTAGGCTGGTGGTCTTCACCTATCTTGACAATATCCTTGTAATCTTTGTGTGAATAAGTAGAATTCATGCCTCTTTTGTTTATCAGGCTGACACTTTTCCCTTCACAGGAGCAGTGCAGCTTGTACCCTTCACTTCTCCATTATCATCCAGCTATGCTGGGTATGATGTTCAGTATGGTCACTTGTTCACAGGTTACAGTGCCTTTCTTGGATCCCTTTAATGAATCACATGCAATGCTTTCTTAACTGGACAGATCCACAGCTGCATGGCTATCAACAGCAGTCAGTACTGCTATGGTACAGACATCTATGGCATTTAGAAATGTTCAGTTTAGATAAACACCATTAATTATTCATGTAACAAATCAGCCTGAAAATGTACTTTTTGGGAAGTAGTTATCATCCGTTCTGGATTTCTATCCATGCGGTCTTCTAATGACTAGCTGAGGAGACCTTGATGATATATCTTAATGCCATGTCAACTACAAACAATGCCAAGAGCAGGAAAACCTTACTGCTGTAGAACATGCAGTTTTCCAGTAGACTCTGAAAGAACATTGTTTTGTTTAGTGAGCCAGGGATGTCCTTTCTGGGAAAACCATGAACAGCTATGTCAGGGCTGCTTCAGGAGAGAAATACAGTCAGGTCACTGGCCATGGTAGCACTCTTCTGCATTGCTAATACGGGGTCAAAAAACAAGTAATCTCTGTGGTATCCCCGAAGTCTCAAAACAACCCACTAAAGTGTAGTGGGTCTAAAAATAAAACAGTGTAAGAAACTTCTCTGTGTGGAAGATTTTCAGTCCGTATATTTCTAGTTAATCACTGTATATTAATCAGATCAGACAATAGTAGTACAAGTAGCGAACGTAAACTCGTCAAGTCAAAAAGTAATAATAGAAAATATATATAATTCTACAGCATTACTAAGTATTCGAAAGTAATCCAAGCAAGGCAGGCAGTCTGTTTCCAGTCGAAAATCCTTTATTAAGTACACAGACAAGCGATCCAAGTAAAACAAAAATAGAGTAATAATTTCCTCACAAGCTTTCTAAATATATATATGCTTTTTATCAGGCATGGGAGTGGTTTATTGTGCTGTAAAACAAAGTGTTATTGGTACACATGTTAAATTCACATCCCTTCCCCCATCAGTGTGACATTCAAGCTGGTCCTGCCCTACCTAGTAGCTGTCATAATAATATATAGCCATAATGTACTTTAATGGTACATCTTATTTAACCAAATTATTAAGTCTGTGATTTTATACAAGGCAATATACTACATGGCTGGAAATATATCAACCTTAGTTCATTTTGCGATCAAAAATTATATATAAATATATACATATACATTTTGCATGTAAAAATCAGTTTCTATTTTCATAACCTATTGTTAACAAAGATCGCTTTCGTCCTTCTAGACTTCTTCAGGTCTGTGTACAAGAACCCTAAAAACCTATATAATTGTATAATTAGTATTGTTATTACCATCATTTTGAATTAAGTGGAAAAAAGAGAACCAGAAAAAAGTAATAAAATATATATATGTATGATGATGAAACAAAATATACACTGTACCATTTTACGGCCTGAGATCAGTCAGAGAGGTAGCTGCTGAACCAGGCAAGGGTGTTATGTGAGAGATTAAGATTAGCAAAGTGGTTTAGGAGATGGGAATGGGAGACAGTAACAAAAGCCTGGGAGAGGTCAAGGAGGACTGTGGATACAAGTTCTCCAGAGTCACGGGCATGGCTTACTATGTCTAGGAAAGACAGGAGAGCAGTTATTGTGCTATGGCCCGGACAAAATCTGTGTTGAGTTGGGGTGAGGAGTTGGTTATTTGTAAGGAATGGCATGAGTTGGAGGTGGATGCATTTCTCAAGTATTTTTGAAATAGGTGAGAGAATGGCTATGGGCCGGAAGTTGGAGATACTATTATTTTTGCCTCCTTTGTGGAGGGGTAGGATGAAGGCTGCATGCCACAGTTTAGGGACATAAGATTCCTGTATGGATTTATTAATGAGAATGCTAATGGGTATGGCAATGCCATTTGCTGCGAGTTTTAGAAAGAGTGAGGAGATGTTGTCAGGGGGCATTGGAGCCTGGCTTAAGCTTAGAGAAGAGTTTAGTTATATATGAGGTGGAAATGGGTTTGAGGTGAAAGATGGGAGATGAGAAAGGAATGGATGGTGTAGGAGAGGGCTTGAGGAGGGGAGAGGAGTTGTTGTTTGGGAAGGTCTTGGTGAGTTTTACTATGGAGTTAATAAAGAAGGAGTTGAATAGCATGGCTATATCTGGGTCAGACTTGCTAGTGTCAGGGCAAGGATTGTTTTTGGTACCAGGGTTGAGAAGAAAGTTGATTGACTTCCAGAATTGTTTGGGATTTTTAGAATGCTTAAATTGAAGTTTGGTATATTATGATTTTTTATCCTGTATAATATGTTTTTTGAATAGGTTACGGAGTTGTTTATATTTAAGTAGGGTGTCTGGGATCTTATTGCGATGGTAAAGTTTCCAGGTTTTGTTCCTTTGTTTCATAAGTATTTTGGTGTCTTTAGTAAGCCAAGGGGCTGAGTTGTTTTTTATACATTTTGTTCTAGGGGGGCATGAGAGTTATTTATTAAAAAATATCCATTTTACTTTTTTGAAGAAGAAGAAGAGTGAGTGAGTAGATGAGGACAGTAACAAGAAACTTGTGTGACATGAAAAGAAAGAGTAGGAAGGTACCAGAGATGGTCAAACAAACATAAAATGGATATAAAGACAAACAGAAGTGGTGTAGACACAAAAGGTGGACTAGAGCAAATGCAAGCAGATATACAGAGGAAATACACATATTGATGAGGAGGGATGGACCACACTCAGGGTATGTGGTGTAACACATAAAGAATGAGAACACTATGATGCAGGATAGGGTTGTGCACAAAGTTCGTGTCTGAATGACCCAGAGAAGACACCAGCTAGATGTCACTCACCTTCATGGATGACATCATGGGCAGGATATGTCCTGGCAGTCAGATGGTCAGGGAAGGCCAGTCAAGTGACTCTATTAGCCATATCAGGAAGCACTTCCATTGTACCTCTGTAAGACTTCAGCTTCTAGTGCAGCTTGGACAATACTGGATGCAGCACCTGATTTTGGGTGAGAAAAGAAGAACTCCTCCAGGCCATTCTCATATGATGAACTTCTACTTCCTACCTGAGACATGATCACATGGTCAGCAATGAGCCATCCAGATCACCTTTAGCAGGGTGACCTTTATTATCCTTTTTTTAATTTCTCCAAATCTTTTGGGTTTCTAATACCACAAAGGGAATGGACCCTATTCCTAAGCCAAAGTATGATTAAAGTTCATGAAATTAGTATTGTTTCAGTCTTTGATGTCAGCCAAAAGTGCTCTATACAGCATCCACAATGTGCCCTGTAATAACTCCTTCTGTAGTTCATATGGGGTTACATGTATTGGTAACATATGAACTACAGAAGGAGTCATTACTGGGCACAGTAATGACAAGTAATGATTGTGCCCAGTAATGATTCCTTCTGTAGTTCATATGGGGTTACATGTATTGGTAACATATTTAAATACGATTGTAGATTCTTTTATATAAGAGCCATTTGTCCTACTACTATTGGAACTGTCTGGGTATCTTTCTTCCACATTGCTCTCATTTCTGTCTACAAATCCTGATATTATATGACTTTGTGTAGTCAATGGGTGTGGTGATTTCAATGTTCAATGCTACTTTTGTCTTCTTTTCTTGGACCACTATATCCAGTTTTCTAGCATCTGTCATTTGAACTGTTGGTAATGGGTGATCCCATGTAATATAGACTTCATCATTTTCTACTGTGCTTTGTGGCTCATGCTTCCAGTGATTTTCAGCCATTTTGATACCATAATGTTTGCACAATCCCAAGTGCAACAGTCTTGCCACATTATTATGCCTTTCAGTACACAGTCCTTCTGCCATTAGTATGTCACAACCAGCAACGGGGTGTGTGACTGTTTCCAATTCGGATTTACAAAACCTACATTTGTCTGTTTCTCCCACATGTTCAATGGGCTTTGTAAATCAATGTGTATGTAGCTCACTATCTTGGGCCGTCAATATTAACCTTTTATCTCTTGGTTTGAATTCATCTCTCCTTAACCATTCCTGCATTCGTTCTTGATCAACATGAGGTTCTTTCTGAAGTTTTCTATATTTGCAACTATATTTATGCATTTTCCTCATTTCTTTTTTTTTCAAATATATTTTTATTGAATTTTATGAACTTTTCAAACATACAAAGGAAAAACTGTAAGTCATTACTGTAAGTCATTACAGGAAGCAGTAAAGTATAGGTTATCTTACAGGGAAGCATACATCTTAGAGAATAATATAAGCAGTAAAGACCCCCAATAACCTATTAAAGTCAAAGTCTAGAGTTACAAATGGAAAATGGCTTAGAAGGAGGAGTATATGACTGTCTTAAAAAGAAAGAAAAGTGGTAAGGAGAGTATACCCATATAAACCAACTATTTACACCATGTACAACTATTTATACCATATTTACAACATATTTGCACCATGAATGCCAGAGGATAACAAAATAATATAACAGAATACTTTGTAAAATCAAAAGTTACAGTGTGATGATAACGATATCTAATGATTATCAGGCCAAATATGATACCGATGGAGGATTTCCTGGAATGTAATGTAAGTGACCCACATTTTGGAAGATTATTTAGTTTGGTTTAGGTCAAAAAGGCTACACCAGCAATTCTGAAAATATTCTTTTTTCTTTTTGTTATTATTGCATAACTTATGTGCAGATATATATTTGATTGCCATTGATGTAAAGTTTTCCCAAGCTATTGCTGAGGATTTGACCCAATTCTTGGCTATAAAATATCTGAGAAGGGTGCAGGCCGTAACACAGATGTGGCAATGAATACCCTTAAAAGATTTAGGAATTATATTCAGAATCATGGTTTGCCAAGAAAATGTGTTTTTTTAGTATCACATTTTTTCCAACTGAGTTCTGAGAGAACACCAAAGTTTGTAAATATTCTTACAGCTCCAAAAGATGTGGAATATATCTAAATGTAGGAGGGAACAGAACGGACAGGTTAGGTTTTTATTGTATCCAAATTTCAGTAAGACTGCTGGGGTATAGTAGGAATTGTTGTTTATCATAAGTTGAGTGTAAATTAGGTTTTTGAAGGGGGTTAGATTCAGGATATTATTGATTGCTTCGCACTTAGACTCCATAGAAATTTCTCCTTGTATGCCATCCCAATATTTAGAAAATAGAAGTGAATGGTTATATTTAATGCTTGACACACATTTATAGGTATTCAAAATCATTTTGTTCCATAGGGAAAGTGATTTAATGATAGATTGTGATACTGTAATGTCTTGCTCCTTCACTCTATAGCAAGAGAATTTTTGTTTTACAAGTGAGCTAATTTGTCTTAAGATAGGATCATATTTGTTAGGAACACCAAATAAGGCTTTGACCTCGGCAACATTTTTAGAGTTATAAAAGTGCCAAACTATGGCTTTCTTAATAATAGGGAAGTTTTTAGATCAATCATTTTATTATTGATTTTTAAGTTAGGGTTTAGGTGAATAGGTTGGAGAATGGTAACAGTATTGTTTAAATTTAAGGAGGTCATCAGAGTTTGAAAGATGCACATTTTCTTCTTTAGTATAGGCAAGATCTTGAATGTGTAGTCACCATCAGGTGCTAGAAAAGGGACAGCATATGGATTGAATTTTAACAAATATATATAGTTGCACCAGATTTTGATCCAGGTTGGGTACCAAGATTCAGCAGAGGGATCATAGCAGGCTATTTGAATTAGACGGCTAGCATTAATGATGTGGTAATATAAATTAAAGTCAGGGAGACTTAAACCGCCTTTGGTCTTTGGGGTAATTAGTTTCCTGTATGATATTTTGATTGATTTAGGGATCCATAAAAACTTTGAGATTGTGGTTTCCATTTTTCCGAAAAAAATTTTTCCAAACATTTAAGAAGATGGAGTTAAGATGAATAAGGATTCTAGACAAAATATTCATTTTAATGATAGCAGATTTTAATAGCAAAGAAAGATTGATGTTTTTCCATCTAGTTAGATTGTTATTTATCTGATCCCAGACTCTATATAGGTTTGCTTTTATTAGTTCTTGGTGAGGATGTGTGAAATTTATTCCTAGGTATTTGAGTGTATATTTGAGAGGAACATCAGATGGGGAAGTAATATTCTAAATGATTTGCAGAGTTTAATGGAAAAATAGATGATTTTGCAGGGTTTAATTTATAATTAGCAGCCTCAGCAAAAAGATTTTCGGATTTTATGAAGATCGGTGTTAGGAAGCTCAAAATAGATGTTTAGGTCATCTGCAAATGCAGAATAATTTATATCAATGTTAAAGACTTTTGGGATATTGTGATAAGTCTTTTGTTTAACCCAGAGAAGGAAAGGTTCCAGATATAAATTAAAAAGATAAGGTGAGAGTGGGCAGCCCTGCCTAGTGTCATTGTTAATTTTAATAGGGCATGATAAAGTTTTATTTATATAGAGGGAAGTAGAGGCATTGTTATAAAGCATCTTAATAGTGTTGATAATGAGATTGGGAAAGTTAAAGAATTTCATGGTTAGGTAAAGGAAGTTAAGATCAATGTTATCAAAGGTTTTGGTAGCATCTAGCATGAGTGCATAACGTGGGTGTTTATCACTGTTTAGAAGCAGCATTAATGTGTTTAAGGTAAGAGTATTGTCACACAGCTGCCTCTGTTTCATAAACCCCAACTGTTCAGAAGTAATGACTGTAGCTATAACTTTCTGAATTCTATTAGCAAAAATGGTAGATAAGATTTTGATGTCAATGTTAATAAGGGCAATGGGCCTATAGTAGAGAGTGTTGGACTTGACAGAGTTCGGTTTTGGGATGAATATTGTTTTTGAATTGTTCATATACTTATCAGTCATCCCTTTAGAGATGGTATAATTATACATGGCAAGGAGAGTTTTAGAAAGGTGACGACTAAAAGTTTTATAAAATTCTTCTGTAAAACCATCAGGTCCTGGCGCCTTATTTGGTTTAAGCTTTTTAATAGCTAACATTATTTCATTCAGTGTTATGGGACTGTTTAGAAGGGTGTTTTGCGCGGAGGATAATTTTGGAACATATAGCTCATTTAGGAATTTTTTTGTGCATTTCATTTGGGGTCTGTTTTTTGGGATTATAGATTTTAGTGAAGATATTTACAAAAGAGTTAACAATATCTTCATTACTGTATAAGCTTTTCCCTTTGTATTTTATTTCATTAATATAGTTTGGTTCCTCTTTGATGTTTATGAGTCTAGCTAGTATTCTGGAGGGTGGTTGGGCCCATTCCAAATATCTATGAAGGAGTTTGAGTTCTACGAAGGATTGATTTTGCAAGTGAAAGGAGTACATTTTTTTTGTATCTCATGTAGTTTCTTTTCCAGTTTGGGAGAAAAATCCTTTTGTAGTCGTGCATCAGTCATCTTTTGCTCATTGTTGAGGTTATTGATGTACAATTTCTCTTTTTTTTATAATAAGATGATTTTTGTATGAGTATTCCTCTGATGACCGCTTTGGCCGTAGCCCATTGGATATCTAAGGGGATGGTGGATAAAAAAGATTCTGCATCAAATTGTTTCAGATAATCATGAATTTCCTGCAGAACATCTTTTTTAAGAATGTTACTGTTTAGCAACCAAGTGGCACTACTACCATCTCGATTCAGGTGGTGAGTGGGATTAATACGAAGTGAGACATTTGAGTGGTCGGATATAGATCTCGCCTCAAGGGCAACGTTTGTAATTTTGTTTGAAAAGATATCAGAGACCAAAAAATAATCTATTCTGGACTATACTTTGTGCGAAGCCAAGTAAAACGTGAACTTATTTAGCTCTCTGTCATGATCAGATATTAAAAAAGGGTCAACTAAATTGAAGCTATTTATCAAATCCTGAATAGATGCAGTTACTTGTGAGGGCTGTTTCCTGTTTTTATTTGAACTACATTCAAGGGGTCAATGAGTGCATTCAAGAAACCACCAATGCATTTTCCACATTTCTTGCCTTTTCATCTGGTCCTTCACCTTATGTTCTTTCATTTTTTGGCACATTCATTTGCTGCCTGATTTTTATCTACTTCTGGTTTGATTTCCATTCCTGCTTGCTGATGATATGCTTCTGCTAGATTAAGCAGAGAAGTCTTAGATTTATTCTCCTCATGTTTCAAAACTTTCATTACATTTGGGTCTTGTGAGGCAAATATGTGCAGAGTCCGATTGCAGATCTATACATGTAACTCATTTCAAGGAGTCCCATCCTTCTTTTGGAACGGAGATATATAATCTTGATCTACACTGATTTTTATAAATCATTTGATGAGCATGAAGCATCCTTCTTGTTTTCCTATTTAATCTATCCTACACATTTTGGGGTCAGTCAATCACTCCAAAACTGTAAGTTAGGACAGAAAGAGCAAATTGGTTTATAGTATGGATTTTATTCCTAGATGTCAATGCTGTTTTCAGGATTACTTTAAGTCTTCTAAAGTATTCTTTACTAAGTTTTATTCACATTTATTTATGTATTATTGTTGATCTTTCATCAATTCCCACATATTTATACACTCCTTCTTGCTCAAGTTCTTTTATATCACATTCTTGTCTCAAATTGATGTTTTCCTGGTACTGCAGTTTTCCTGCTTTAAAGGTTGCTTTTGCACATTTATCAAGACCAAATGACATTCTTATATCATTTGAAAAAGTTTTGACAACCTGCAGTTGTGCTTTCAGTTTCTCGTCTGATGAGCTAAACAGTTTTAAATCGAAGTCAAAGAGAAGATGAAAAGTCTTTACACTTTATTGTTTTCTAGGAGCCAAATTATAGCCATAGCCTAAGCTGTTAAGTAAACAGCTTAATGGGTTAAGGGCAAGGCAGAATAGCTGCGGTGACAGAGAGTCACCCTGGAATATCCCCCTTTGAATTTTTATCACTGGGATAATAATTTGTCCTTTTATCATGTCTTAATTGTGAAGTCTGTACCATTGTTTCATGGTCAATGTAATGTAGTCGATCTTATACATTTTAAGCACTTTTTATCTATGAATGTGGGATACTATGAAATGATTTTTTGTAGGCAATCCATGGCATAGTTAGATTCTTCCCTTTTTTGCAGTTTTCCACTAAGGCTTTATTTAACAACAACTGATCCTTTGTTCCATATGACTTTCTTTTATTGCCCTCTTGTTCTACTGCCACAATTGAGTTTTCTTCTAAATGACTATAAACTCTGTCAGCATCAATTCCCATGTACAGTTTATACATTGTCGGAAGGCAGGTTATTGGTTATAATTTTGAGGGTAGCTTGCAAATTCACTCAAGTAGGAGCATTGTTTTTCCAGTTGTTAGCCAGGTTGGGGTCTGTTCAGGGTCTGCAGATAAATAGTTTTTACTCATGGCTAAATCTTCGTACAAAGATGTTAATACTTTTAACCAGAAGTTAGGTACTGCATCTGAGCCTAGGGTTTTCCAATTAGAAGCTTTTCATAACCTTGTTTCAGTCTCTCTGGCTGTTGCTTCATCCCATTTCATATCCTGTACCTTTAAACTTCTTATTCTTTATTTTACTTCTTTTATCCATTTAGCATCGTTGTTATGTTCCACGGGTTCTTCATAGATACTTCTCCAAAATGCATCTATTTCTTCTTTTTTGGTAGTCTTTCAATTCCTTTTACCTTATTTCCCAATTCTCTATAAAACTTTATTGGGTCATCAATAAATTGCTTATTTTGTACTTTTCCTTTATAGTTATCTCTGTATCTTCTAAGTTTTTCCACCTGTGTTGAGATTTTTAGTTCATTATTTGCGATAGTGCATAATAGATCCTGGTCTGTTCTAATACTGCCCATTGCTTTTATCACATCTATCTTTCTTAGTATTTTCGTTGATCTATTCCCTCTTCTATAGTCTTCTAACAGTAACACTTCTTGTCTTAATTGCTTTAAAGTTTTCTCTTTTTGATGCTTCCATGATGGTATTCAATTCCTACTGTTCCTGTCCCTCACTACCCTGTGTCTTGTGGTAATACTTTATCAGTTATTAATTTAGCTGCACAGTAATACATCCTGTTTACTTTTTTTATATTACCTGGATCTCTGTGGACAGTCCTAATTACTATGTTCATTTGTTTTATCAGACTTCTGAATTTTGGGGTTTTATTGACCGTCTGCAGTTTATTTCTTTCATTGATCTTAATATATCTGTCTATGTCTATTAAATTAAGCAACTCTTCTCTTAGCTCATTTTCTTCCAAACAGATGGCACATCCCTTGCTTTCCATTTCCTGCAAGCATTCTATAGAAAGTTCTATAGCATCTTCTTGTGGCACCTTCTCTTCAATTTTATCCTGTGCCATTTGTTGCTCTGTCATATGGGAATTCACTGGCATATCGCTCCTCCACATTGACTGCATCAGAGTTTCCAGTTTCCTGTTCCTTCCCTTGCTATCTAGCTTCAAGCGAAGATTTCTATAGGTTTCCTGTTGAAGGCTCCAAAATATCTTGATATGGCACATGACCAATTGCTTCCTGTTCCACTTGTTCCCCCTTAATTTGGATATCCATTGCTCTATCCTGTTGTGGTGTTTTCTGCATTAGATTTTCTACACTGAATCCTTCACTTTGCAGGTGCTCCATAACCTCAGTTTCTCTTTCTTTAACTTCTCCATTACTAATCTCCTTTTCTACTTTTCCTCTTTGTCTTCTTAGGTTTTATATTGCAATGTTTTCCATAGCTGGATCTCTTTGCCTGCATTTCTCTTCAAGTATCTTTGGTGCTGCCCTTTTTGTATTGGTTAGTTTTGCTTTCTCCTTTGCATAAATATTGCACCATATTAAATCTCTTTTCCTTTCCCATGTCCATATTTCTTCTTCTGATGTCTCCTGATCTTCCTGCTTCTCCTTACTTTGGGGACTCACTCCATCATGCTGTGATGTAATCTGTGTTAGACGTACTACATCAAATCCTTCACTTCGCAAGTACTTCATAACTTCAACTTTTATCTTTTTAACTTCTACTTTACTAATCTTTTCTAGGTTCCATCTTTGTGATATTATGTTTTTATTGTGAATTTTTCCATGTCTGAATGCCTTTGCCTGTATTTCTCTTTGAATATCTTTGTAACTGCTTTCTCTATATTAGTTTAGTTTAGTCTATATTAATTAACTTGGCTTTTTCCTTTGCATAAATATTGCACCATATCAAATCTTGCTTTCTTTCCCATGTCCATATTTCATTTTTATACTTTTTAAAAATATCTAGATTTTGTTGTTTACATTTTTGCACTTGCTCAGATGATTCTTTTTCCAAACAGATCAATGTTTCTTAATCTATATACTGTTTTTCAAAAATGTGTTGTTTTAATGAAGGCAGATTTTCATTTGAAGCTTCTGACAGTTTTTCCTGTGGCAGTATTTTTCTTTCCTCTAATTTATCTCTTACTTTTTTTGTATATCATGTATCTGGAAATTCTGAGCTTTTTGCATAATATTTACAATACATAATTTTTTTCTTATCCTCAATAGTCCACTCTATTGTCTTTTTGGCTCTTCCTTGGCCTATCGTTTTTTGTGATTTTTGTGGATTGCTACTTCCTTCTACAACAGGGGGGGGCCATCCTCCCCTGGGCTTGGCCTAGCCCCATTTTAGGAATGTTTCCATATTTTGAGGATTCTGCACTATTTTTTCCAGTCCTGGCACCAGTGTGCTTACCAGGGTAAGGCACTTTTTTTATCCTGGGTCTTCTGCACCCAGCTATCTTTTTAGTTTCTGACCTACTTCTCTCCATGATATATGCTATATAAATACAGTCTATATATCAGTGCCACCTTGGTAATATTTTGTGAAAAAACAGGGTCCACCTCATGATGGTACTCACCACGGCTTGAGGATGAATTCAGTTTCAGCACTACTACTCTCCTTTGCTTGCTGACTTTTCATCTCTATATTCAGACTCCTTATCCTTCTGTGAGGCAGATTTGGTGACTGATGAAGACCCATTACCAGTCATATTCGCTGTAGCAGACACATGTGGCTAACAGCCCTCCACATCCTGCACTACAGCTGAACCTGTAGAAGAAGGAGGCAAAAACAGAAAGAGAAAATTACAACCTCTTAATAAGAACATGCGTGACAAATATGATTTCAGCTGCACATGACATAAATGAAAGTAGTATACATACCCCACTACCTGGACAAATTGTCAGACCTTGATAGACAGGCAACTCTGTTGAAGGCTATCTCCTTGGCTGTTGTAAAAGAAAGCAGAAACTATTCAGTGCAGTGTGACCCTGCCAACAAAAAGTAAGAAAATTGTGAAAGACTGAGGGGCTGCCAGCCCAACCAGACAGAATTTTGTAAATAATTCTATGTCATTGTAAATATTAATACAATCCACAGGCTTGTTCTACAAATGTAAAGAGAATTAAATGTTATGATTAAACTATATGTTGTACTGAGCTTCAAAATGTAACCACAGTGCACTCTGCTGGAGGAAAGCTGATAAAGTAAAGCATTTTATGACTATTTGATCTTAAAGCACAGAGACAGGATGTCTGGACTAAGGAATTCTTTCTATTGTCTAAGGACAAGAGTTAATTACTAGATTTTAAATGTAAAATGCCTTTTATTGCTGTGGAATCCTGGCCAGGTGCAGGACTACAAAAAGAAATGTAAATTTTGAGCTTCTGTTAGCCTGGGAACCAGAAAAGTGTCAAGAATGATGTAATGTGAAATGACTCAGCAGTACTTTGTTATCAATTTAAGACTTTCTCAGAGAGAGAGATTAGAGACTTTTGGATTTTGTCTGAACCTGAACACATCACCTCACCAGCACTCTGCCTTGTAGGTAAAGTTATTTAGAACTTAGTATTTCTCTTAGATGTAGATAGAATATAGCCAGATTAGTTTAGCTGTTTTCTATATTTATGTCAGACTATCCTACGATATTGTTTTAAAGTTTCTGTGATTACTGAACTCTGTTATGTCATTGTGTTGAGGTAAGAAGTATTGTCTTGTGTTTTTATTATTTATTATTAAATATTTTTAAACCTTTCTACTGTGGCTATTTTGTGTAGAGATAATTTAAGCTCTAGAGTACTTGCATGTATTTGGTGATACTGTACAAAACCACTCCAATAGTCTTGCTGTTCGTCACACTTACTAATTGGATAATAATATTGCACAGTAAAATTGGACACCCTTTGGTAAGGCCTTATTAGTAGCTGATAAATAGTGGTTTGTGGCAGTGGATTATTATCTTATAGCCTGGGCAGAAAGGTTCATAGCTGGAGAACCTGTGCCAGCCTTCCCCAGGAGTGTCTTTGTGTTTGTATATAACTCATATCTTAAAGTGTGCGTGGGTGCATGTGTGTGTGTGTGTGTGTGTGTGTGTGTGTGTGTGTGTGTGTGTGTGTGTGTGTGTGTGTGTGTGTGTGTGTGTGTGTTTGTGTGTGTGTGTGTGTGTGTGTGTCTGTGTCAGCTTCTTGGGCAGGGACATGAACCACTGGCTGAACAGAGAGGGTGCTGGAGGTTTCGGCTTAACCAATAGGCTGAGATCTGTACCCTATAAATGTGCCAGTGGGGCATCTTATTGGGGATATGGAGAGAAAGGGAGAAACCAGCCCCAGACTGACTGTGATCTCTGTGTGCTCTTAAGGGAAATTGTACTTTACTGTGTGTGTACTTGTTATCCTTCCCAATGTGCACACCCCTCACTGGTGCTAGTGGTAAGGATTGAGGGTCCTTGATTACTGGGCCAGTGCACTGGCCTCACATATTAATTGTTTGGCAGTGGTGGGATATCTACATCAAATATTGTTTGATAGTGGTGAAATAGCCACATCACATACTAATTGGCTGTAGTGGTGTGGACACTGAATTTCTGTAGCTTGTGTACAGTGATTATTGAAGGTGTTTTTGTACTCTAAATCAGCCACACAGTGAATATTCAGAGTTCAGATCACAATTGTTTATTTCTTTTGTTAGCTTAGTTAGTCAGGGAGAGCAGGCAAGCATGTCAGCAGAGGAGTATGGTAAACTGACAAGGAGCCAGTTGGCTGAGATGTGCCATGCTAAAAGACTGGTGCATGGAAACCTGAATAAAGCAGATATAATCGCAGGTTTTATCACAGCTGCATCACAGAATAGCAACCAGGAGGATGATCATACTGGCCATGGAGATGTATAACATTCAGAGAATAGACAGCTCAACCTTTCTGCAGAGGACTTAAAAATCCATCTGGAAATAAAGAGACTTGAGTTGGAGGCCAGGTGTTTGGAAACAGAAGCAGCAGAGAGATTGAGACGTCTACAGGATGAGGAGAATAAGAAACTTCTATGCCTAGAACCTGAGAAGAAGGAGAGGCAGAAGCAGCATGAAAAGGAGAGGCTGACTCTTTGCCAGAGTCATGGAGGTAATGGGGAAGGGAGTAACTGGACCCCAGAAGCAGAAAAGCTCAGTAAATTTCTTCTGCAGTTTACAGAGGGTGATAATTTTGATAGTTTCACTCATACGTTTGAGATGGTATGTAAACAGTATGATGTTGACCAAAGGCTCTAAGTACAGTTCCTGACTCCCTTACTCCATGGTAAAGCTGTAACTGTGTTGTCTAAATTATCTGATTATGATTTTTTTGGTTATACTGCCATTAAGAATTGTTTGTTAGAATTTTTTAAGCTAACACCTGAAACTTATAGGAAAAAGTTTCGTGATTATAGACACAAGACATATGAAAGTGTGTGTGAATATGTTGCTGAATTAAGCACTTATTTTCATAGGTGGGTGAGCAATTGTCTGATCACCACTTATGAAGGGCTGGCAGACCTTTTGGTGAGGGAACAAGCCCTTAGCACTTTGCCTGAGGACATGAGGATCTGGTTAGCTGATAGACAATGTTCTACTTCAGATGAATTGGGGAAGAAGGGAAACCTATACCTAGCAAGCAGGACATCCCTACACAGAAAAGGGACATGCAGTGCTGCTCATGGATTCACTGCCTTATCTGTATTGAAAAAAAATTACTGTAGTTACAGATCACAATCCCCTAACGTGGTTAGACCGAGCCAGCCAGCAAAATGCGAAGTTGCTAAGATGGAGCCTAGGGTTATAAGCATATGATATGTCAGTGCAGCACTGCAGTGGGGTTAGCAACACCAATACAGATGGGCTCTCAAGACAGTGAGTGGGGTAAGGTATATTCAGATAGACCTAACCCTCTCAAGCAACATTTCTCAGGGGTCACTTGGAAAACTAGCTTGAGTTCTCAGGGAGGGAGAAATGTGAAAAGATGAGGAGCTGCCAGCCCAGCCAGATAGAATTTTGTAAGTAACTCTGTATCATTGTAAATACTAATGTAATCCACAGGCTTGTTCTACAAATGTAAAGAGAACTATATATAAAAAAACAGTTATATGATACCTGACTAGAACACCGAAACCTCAAAAAATTATTCATTTCAACAATTGGCTAAGTTTCTGGTGTCATTCTAAGGGGATCCAGTATCTGTCTGCCTGGGATGACATGATTGACAGACCTTGATGCTTTGTGAGAGATGGCCTGCATCTGTCACCCCTGGGCTTCCAGATACTGGCCAAGGCTCTTGCCAGCCCTATAGTGCCTTTTTTAGGTGGTGTTCCAAAGATCAAATCACCACTGTATCAGCTACAAACAAATACAATCTGGGGGTCATGCTGCTCAACACTAGAAGTCTAAATCTCAAAATGCACTCGCTTGAAGCACTCCTTAAAATGGAGAACATCGACATTTGTGCTGTAACAGAGACCTGGTTCAAGGCAGCAGAAAGCACTTCTGCACTACCAGGCTATAACTCATTCCACACCTTTTGGCTCCAGAACTTGGACCAAATCTCCAAAGGCGGTGGTGTTTCCATATTCATAAAGGATGCACACACCTCCAGACTGGTAGCCCAACATAATGCATCAGAGATACTTCAGGTGCAGTTAACATTGGGTAAGACAGTGATTTAGGTCTTAGCCTGCTGTAGGTCACCAACCATCACCCAAGACTTGCACTCCACTTTGCTAAGCACCCTGGAGAATATTAGGGTCCAACCTAACACTCTCTTACTAGGCAACTTCAACTACCCCTCCATTAACTGGGTAAAGTACTCATGCACCATAACAATATGCCCAACGTTTCCTGGAGTTCATTAATTCCAATGACCTGGAGTAGCTTGTTCTTATCCCCACTAGAGGTAGCAACATCCTTGACCTGGTCATTACAAACATGGATGGCCATTGCTCTACACCAATAGTCAGCTCCTCCCTGGTTAGATCAGACCACAAACTAATCACCTTGGAAATCCACATCCCTCCCACCCCCACTCACAAAGGTAAACACCATGAAAAACTTCTCCAAAGCCAACTTTGGGCTCCTAAAAACAGAGGTGGCAACTTCACGGCACCCATGCAAATGGAGAATAGTTGCATGAACACAGAATCATACACCAATGCACTTTACGAACACATACACAAATGCATGGATCTTGCCATATCCAATAGAACCAAGATGCTGTCCTCCAAAAAAAAGAAGCAATTCTGGTGGTCCTCTGCCATAAACAAACTCTACAACAGAAGGAGAAAACTGATGTGGAACAAGGTGAAGTCCCAAGACTGGACAATTTCCCTTATCAGCCTTAACAAAAAGTTGAGATCCCTCATCAAATCCTCTAAAGCTAGCTATGAAAACAGAATTGCAGCAGATAGTAAAGACAACCACAAGGCCTTCTATAGTTATGTAAAGAATCTCCACAGCAATACCCATATTTGCTCTGAGCAACTGCACAGTGGTACCTCCTATACCGAGCTAACAGATATTGCCAGTATACTGGCCAACAGATTCAGTGCCAACTTTAGCCCTCTCTCCCTCCAAGGACCATTCACAATACTAGTAGATTGTCAGGTACCTAGTATTACTGCTGCACAGGTTAAAACAGCACTGTCCAAGGCCAATAATACAGCTTCTGTGGGACCTGACATTATCCCTGGTTGTGTTCTACATGAACTACAGAGTGAACTGGCACCTCACCTGTATGCCCTGTTTAATCACAGCCTCACCTCAGGCTTTGTCCCTACTGAATGGTGCACTGCTACAGTCATCCCTCTCCACAAAAGAGGAGTGACTACAGACCCTGGGAACTATCACCTCATTAGCCTGACAAGTCTGATATGCAAAAATATGCAACACATCATCATTGACCTAATAAACAAGGATATAGGGAATCTCCAAACTCTGGATCCCACACAGTTTGGCTTTGTGAAGGGTAGATCATGTCTGCTCAACTTGGTCAACTTCTTTGAGTCAGTCACCAGAGTTGTGGATGAAGGCAAGGTGGTTCATACAGCCTACCTTGATCTGGCCAAGGCTTTTGATACCATTCCTCACTCAAGAATCATAGAAAAACTCACTCAGCTTGACATCATCCCCTATATCACTAGGTGGGTTGCAAACTGGCTCACAGATAAAACCCATAGTGTGAAAGTAGTGGACTCCAAGTCAGACTGCCACTAGTCTCGAGTGGAGTCCCACAGGATTCGGTCCTGGATCCTCTCCTGTTTGTTATCTGCTTCTCTCAAGTCCAGGCCAACATGAAGGGACTCTGGCTGACAAAGTTTGCAGATGATTGCAAGTTGAGAGCTATTATTAACTCCCCAAGTGATCTTGACATCCTATAGAATGGCCTCACTGAGACAGGTGTCAGAACCATGGTGTTAAGCTCAATGCCAAAAAAAGTGTCATCATCCCCTTTGGAAAAAACCTAGTTCCCATGAATTACCACATTGATGGTAGCCCACTGAACACATGGGGAGTCTTAGTGGGGATCTGGGAACGCAGGTTGACAGCAACCTCTCTTTTGAGTACCACATTGCCACTGTGGTCAGAAAGTCCTTCTATGTGGCACATCTCATTACTAAGGGTTTTGCATCCAGGAAGAAAGAGGCCATTGTCTCCCTCTACTCATCCCTCATTAGGCCAATCATCGAGTACAATGCCCCATTTGGCATGTACCTCACTAGACACCTGCAACAACTGGAGAGGCCACAAAAGTACCTCACAAAGAGGATCCTAGGCCTTAAACACTTGTCCTATATGGACAGACTCAAACAAATCCAACTATTCACTGTCTCATATCATCTACTTAGAGGCAATCTCTGCTTGACTTACAAAGCCATGTCTGACCCAGCTCTGTTAGAAATGCTACATCTAAAGAAATCTCAATCCCTCTGCACCACATGCTCCAGAGACTGCAACCTCATTACCACAATTAAAAGAACACGCTGGAGGGACAGGTTCATAACCCAAAGACTGGCCATACTATGGAACAGACTTCCAATACATGTCAAGCAGAGCACCTCGCTGACCCTCTTCAATAGGAATCTTGATGAGTGGATGGGAAATAGAAAATTCACCCCGGGGATAACTCCAGTGGCTCTACTCAACAGAGACACTTGGAACTAAGGTGGGGTGGCACTATGTCAGGGTAATCCTATGGCTAGGTTTGTAAAGTTCCCAGGGCCATTAGCCGAGTACACACCTATGAACCTATGAATAAACTATATGTTGTACTGAGCTTGAAAAACATAACCACACTGTAGTCTGCTGGAAGAAAGCTGATAAGGTAAAGCATTTTATGACTATTTGATCTCAAAGCTCGGAGACATGATATCTGGACTTATGAATTCTTTCTATTGTCTTAGGACAAGAGTTAATTACTAGATTTTAAATGCAAAAGGTCTTTTATTGCTGTGTCTTCCTGGCCAGGTGCAAGACTACAAAAATAAATGTGCATTTTGAGTTTCTGTTAGCCTGGGAACCAGAGAAGTATCAAGAATGATGTAATGTGAAATGACTCAGCAGTATTGTGTTATTAATTTAAAACTTTCTCAGAGAGAGATTAGAGCATTTTGGATTTTGTCTGAACCTGAACACATCAGCTCACCAGCACTCTGCCTTGTAGGTAAAGTTATTTAGAACTTAGTATTTCTCTTAGAGGTAGGTAGAATATAGCCAGATTAGTTTAGCTGTTTTCTATATTTATGTCAGAATATCCTATGATATTGGTTTAAAGTTCCTGTGATTTCTGACCTCTGTTATGTCACTGGGCTGAAGTAAGAAGTATTGTCTTGGGTTTTTATTTATTATTAAATATTTTTAAACCCTTCTATTGTCTGTGTTTTGTGTAGAGCTAATTTAAGCTCTAGAGTACTTGCATGTATTTGATGATACTGTACGTAGCCACTCCAATAGTCTTGCTGTTCATCACACTTACTAATTGGATAATAATATTGCACAGTAAAACTGGAGACCTATTGGTAAAACCTTATTATTAGCTGATAAATAGTGGTTGGTGGCAGTGGATTACTGCCTTATAGCCTGGACAGAAATGGGCATAGCTGGAGAACCTGTGCCACCTTTCCCCAGGAGTGTATGTGTGTTTGTATATAACTCATATCTTAAAGTGTGTGTGTGTGTCAGCTTCTTGGGCAGGGACACAAAGCACTGGTTAAACAGAGAGGGTAATGTAGGTTTTGGTTTGACCACTAGGCTGAGATCTGTACCCTATAGCTGTGCCAATGGGGAGTCTTATTGGGGATTTGGTGAAAAAGGGAGAAACCAGCCCCAGACTGATTGTGATTTCTGTGTGCTCTTAAGGAAAATTGTACTTTACTGCATGTGTACTTGTTATCCTTCCCAATATGCATGCCCCTCACTGGTGCTAGTGGAGAGGATTGACTACTGGGCCAGTGCACGGGTGTCACAAAATAATCAACAGTAGCCTAAAAAAAAAAAGGACAAAACCTTTTATTAGAATATCCAGGCTCATGCTCCATAACAGCTGTGTCTTATGGGCAAAGTCAATTGGAGAGGCATTCACTGGCAAGCTTAAGGCAGACATCAATGTTATACAAGGGACTGTCATAATGGCCTAAGAGGTACACCTGTTAGTTTCTATGCAGAAGTTATGAAAAGATCATAATTCTCCGGCTAGAGTTGTCAGGATCCCAACTGAACCCAATGCCTGAAGCAGCCTAGTCTAGTAAATAGGTCCCATTGAGAAGCAAAATGATAGCACTCTGCACCCAGGTGCATGCTATGGGCACCATATGACTTACATCATAAGTTAACAACCATGTGTTATGAAAAGCATCACTAGCCAAGAGAGGCAGTGCTGCAAACTTCACAATGACCATACACAGACATAGTTTGCACATGCTCTAGTAGCCCAGGGATGGGTGAGGATGAGAATACTATCACTGTCTGGGTGAGAACCTACAGTGTATTATGGCAGCAATTAAGATACATTCAAGTTATTTAATTTTCGTAATCACCATGCTATGAGACTTGTTGTAAAATAAAATATGAAGCCACATAATGCAGGAAACTGTGATAAGAGTGATAAAATCAGGAATAAAGATTCAGTGGAGAAGACTTAGTAGTGTGATAAACACATATTGAAAGGATATAAGGCAGTAGTGTGATAAAGACAAATTGAAAGGATATAAGACAACTGCTAATGAAGCTTATTATTGCACTCTGCACATATGGTGCATGGCAGCAACAGAGATAGATAGGAAATAGATTGATCTAACACAAAGGCATAACAGATTACTGTCCAGGTCAGCATAGTTCACCCTGACAGAGATTGTAACACAAGGGCATAATAGGTTACTGTCCAGCTAAGGGGGCACACTGTAGCCTAGTGCGAGCACAGACTGCAAGATATGCTGCAGGGGAACCAATTCCTTCAGTGCATAGGTCATGACATGGTTATGAGTAAAGAGGGAGGTAAGGGAGACAACACCACCAGCCTTCAGAAAGAAAGTAGACAATGGTAAAATTTCATTACTGCTTTTAGTATTAGGGTGGTAATGGTCACAGTACAATAGCAGACAGATATATGCCAACTGAATGGAGTTAGGGACAGAGTTGAGACATAAGAGGTCTGCCAAGGATAATCATGCACACACACATACTGACTCACATGTGTAGCCCTAGGCATAGATGGGACCAAGAGAATGGCAATAGCTAGAAAAATTCAACACCTGGGACAGTGTTACTGCAGCCTGTTTGCAAAAAAATGGCATGTATAGCACTGAAAAACACAATGTCAAAATGTCTTTCTGGGACCAGAAGTGCCAGGAAATGGTGGAGAACATCCATGATGTGTTCACCCATGTTATGATATTAGTACAGGTGCAGTGTAGAACTGTCATTGTGTCAAAACTCCAAGTCAGGTTTACTGTGAATAATCATTACTCATTAAATCTATGCACAATTATTTGAAATTGAAACATCTAAAACCTTGGGACATCACTACTGAAAACAATAATGCTGCAATGGTCATAAAGTACATTTTTTTTCTTGAAGGATGGCAAGCCCCTTTGCATCCCCTGATGTGGGCTCAAGCTACAACACCCTCAGTCTATACATGCATACCAACTCTGACTTGAGACAAACTTTGAAAATAAAAAGAAAGTAAGAAAGGTGCAACACTGACCTTCATGCTCTTCACTGACTCTAAACACCTTTACAAGTCAGCAACTACATTCCACTGACACATCTGTAAGCATAAATTAATGGGACAGAAGCAAACTATAGGGTACTCAGTGGAGGGCCAGGGAGAAATGCTCCAGACATTTCCAGTTGTCTTTCATTTGCCAGGATCTCAGAAGTTGTAAAGACACTAAGGATCTTAACTTTTGACATATATGACAACAAAATGGTAGTGTTACATGAGGGAGTTAATGAATCGGGATGTAAAGGCCTGAAGGACATGCAGAGAAACATGTCAGAACTATCCATGCATGTTACAAATGCAGGTTAAGACACTAGCCCTGAGTGGAATCCATGTTTTACTTCAAAAGATGACTAGATAAAAAGAACAAATACTTAGATACAATAATTGATTAAATAGCTGGTGTCATTCCATGGGGAACCACAATGTGGTAGCCAAGGATCAAGATATTTTGACAGTCCAGCTTGCTTCACAAGGATGGTTTGCACCTCTATCCAAGGCTTCAAAACCTTTGTTGCCCTGCACTGCCTTTTTTTGGCTGAATCCACTTGGTAGACATTCCAACATAACTAACATCAATCCCGAAACTGAATCACATAATAGTGTCACTCCTCAAGACTAGTAGTTGAAAGAATACATTTATTGATCTTGAGGCACTCCTACATTTGGAAAATAACCATGTTCTGCACAGTTACTGATCCTTGTTTTAAATGTAAGGAGAACACTCCCTCTATACAGGGGTTTGCTCTTTTTATAGCTTCAAACACAGTGGCAAAGTGGTGGAGTCTGTATTTGTCAAGGAACACACTACTACCAGGCAGATCCCTAGTGACAGCACAACTCATTGAATTACAGATCACTCTTGTTGTGAATAATTGTCAACAAATAGCTTGTTACAGAACACCTTGTTTGTCCCCTGAGGAGCACATAAGGCTCATCAGTGTTATAAATCGTCTCCCTAAACATTAACTTGGGCAACTTTAACTAGACTTCAATAATTGGACAGTGCAGTGGCACAGTGGTTGCACTGCCACCTCATTGCAAGAGGTTCTCTGGTTCAATTTTCAGTGGAGGTGCCTTCTGTGCGGAGTCTGCATGTCCTCCCTGCGTTTGTATGGGTTTCTTCCAGGTGCTCCAGTTTCCTCCCACATTACAAAGACATGCATCTGGAGTGTTTCTCCCCAGGCCTCTGCTGATAATTGGCTTCATTCCAAGTCAGACTATCCCGGTAAACAAATAATAAATAAATTATAATTTGGGACACCTATATTTCCAATATAGGATATTCTCAGACTTAATAAACAAAAATTCTCTTGAGCAGTTGCCAAATAAACCTACTAGAGAATAGCATTCTTGACATGATTCTTGAAAACATGGCTGCCTCTTACACTTTTCCACTCTTTATTTATTTTATTTTATTTTGTTATTTTATGCCTTCCCGATGGTCTTAGTTACCATCTCCCCACCTTCCTCCTGGGGAAACGTACCAACATAGCCCAACCCATTGTTTTTAGACAAGTCAGTGATGATCATAAACTAAATATAAAAGAACTAAACAGTATTCTATAACATGGTAACTGGAAACCACTACAAACCCCAAATCTAGACAAAGCCATTTACTACTTCAACAATATTCTCATCAATATCCTTGATAGACTCGCACCAATAAGGAAAATAAGAGCCATGTCAAACTATGCACCATGGCTAACTAGGGAAACTAGAGCCCTTCTAAAGTCAAGGGATAAGGCTTGGAGAATTTGGAAGAAATACAATACTAGCCTAGCCAAACAAAGTTACCTACAACATAGAAATCAGGCCAAGAGACAAACTAAGATCTATAGACAAAATTACTTCCTCGATATCCAAAACAAACATTCAAAAGATCCCCAAAAGTTTTGGCATGCCATTAACTCTCTCCTAAAACCAGGCAAAACTGCCACTTCCACGCCTAACTCCACGAATGACAACAAGGACATTGCCTGCCAATTCAATAACCACTTCACAGACTCCATCTTAACACTATCCTCCCAACTATCCAAAACAGCCCTACACATAACCCAACCAAATGCCCTGACAACATCCCATCCTTTATGCTCTCACCTGTTCCCACCTCAACAATTAAAAAACACCTCCTAAAACTGAAACCACCCTTGCCACTGATAATCTACCAGCCAACTTCCTAAAGATAGCTTCTGAATCCTTATCCTACCCTATTTCTATTCTTATCAATCGGTCCAAACAAGAAGCATGTGTCCCACAGCTATGGAAGGTATCATACATATTTCCACTACATAAAGGCGGAAACTCTTATGAATACTCAAATTATTGCCCCATTGCCATTCTACCCCTTATCTAAAATACTAGAGAAATGTATACATTTTCAGGTAACACAATTCCTAAACTCACAACATCTCCTCTCCCCCACACAGCATGGCTTCTGACAACACCATAGCACAACCACCACTCTGCTCTCCTTCACCAATCTGATCAACCAACAGAGAAATAATAATAACTTTGTATTTGCAATATTTCTGTACCTCTCCAAAGCATTTGACATGGTTTCATATTCCTTACTACTAGACACTAGACACCCTGACATCCCTACCCTTTGCCTCTTCTGCTATAGCCTGGCTTAAAAGCTATTTGCCAAATAGGTAACAATCTGTCCAATGACAAAGTGTACTATCCCCCTTACTCCCAACTACCATAGGTGTACCACATGGCTCCATATTAGGCCCACTTCTTTTCTCCATATTTGCCAATAATCTCCATACCACCACACAGCACGCTTCACTCATACAATAAGTCGACGATTCAACTCTTATCTGTTCAGCTCCATCACTTCCCACCCTACAACAACTCACCCAGGAATCCTTTAGCTCTGTGGAAAGTTGGATCACAGCTCCAACTTATCCTAAACCCTAATAAAACCAAATTGCTACTTTTCACCCCAAAAAAACATTTCCACCCCTCTATTCTTCACTATTTCCTCCAAAAATGTCACTATTATCTCTCCCTCTGACCATACCAAACTCCTAGGCATTGAAATTGATAAAAATCTACACTTTGACAGCCACATTTCACATACTATCAAAAACGTCCATAAAAAATGGGAACACTATATAGGCACAGGAAATCCCTCTCAAAACAAGCGCAGATTACCCTAGCCCAAACTCACCTCTTATCTACCCTAATATATGCTGCTCCAATTCTTCCCCAGCTTAGAAAACCTGACCTTGCCAGACTCAAATCAAGTTGTAATAAAATCGCCAAGTTTGCAAACAACTCCACCTTTAGAACCCACTATTGCCAGGTTCTAAGGGAACTGCAATGGCTGGAACTTCACCAATTAGTCATTGCCTACAATGTGGTAACACATCCAGAAAAAAAAAACTTCATTAGGCCAACTTCTCACGCACTATAATACAAATTGTCCTCTCCAGTCTTCCGACAACCCCCTCCTCTGTATCTGTAGGGCTAACAAAACTGCAGAAAAAGCACTGTTCTCCCACTCCATAGCTAGAACCTGGAATAATCTCTTTCCTGCTCTGATTTCTGCCCCTACCTCGTCTCACATTAGAAACTCACTTAGAACACACTTAAAGAATAAGTGGCTATGCCCTTGTATTACATAAGTCCTCAAATTATTCCATTTATATACCTCACTTCCTAATATACCTACTGTAATATATATTACAGTCTAGGTCTTCTCCTAATGCTGATTGAATTTCTATACTTATTTTGTTATTAACCATGTGTAGCTATTTTTTCCTGTATATATAGGTCTTGTTATGTCTTCTGCTGTATACTGTATTTTAACATATTGTTTGAAAATTCTCTGTATACTGTATTTTAACATATTGTTTAAAATTTTACTTAGTGTGGACCTTTTCTCCCTGGGCCTCCGCTGAAAATGGATCTGTGTCCAGTCGGACTATCCCGCTTAACAAATGTAAAATGAAAATAAAAATAAAAAAAATTCTCCACTAGTATCTTATTCCACAGTTAATCCAGCCACAAACATGTGACCTTCTCCCTTAAACTCCTAAAAGCCTCAAACATTACACATCACTGATTTTCAGGATAGCAAACATGCCAACCTTAATTAACTCTGTGACAAAGCATTGAAAATCTCTTTTGACTGAATCTTCCCTAACCTTGATACAATAACAAATTAAACAAAGGAATTCTATACCTCTATAGAAAAATGGGTAGAGCTAGTAATCCCTACCAGATTCAAATATCATGTGAGATTTAAAAACAAACCACTCTAGTGGTAAACCACCATAAACTGTACAGGAGAACCAAGAAACTCCTAACACTATTTATTAGACCCAGATCTCCTCTTTTCAAGAATCAGAAGAAAGTGAAAGAAAATGTATAAGCCCGATGTAAGCATAGGGAGAAAGAGAGTCAGTGACAGAGGAACTTGGTTTGATAATACCCTCTCTTTTTGACCATCATGTGACAACAGCTATCAGGAAATACTTTATATTTATTGGTGTTAACTGGCAAATAATATCATCAAGGTCTAAAGATATAACCACTCCATACTACTCAGCATTGAATAAACCAGTTAATTCCTCCTTTAGGAGGTGTCACAAAAACATTTCAAACAATTAGAAAGACACCAAAGGTTCCTTACCTAAAAGAGCATGGGCATGAAAGAGTATTCTATGCTTGAAAAATGCATCAAAAAATAAGCATATGAGATTTGTTAGACATAAATTGAAAGGTGAGTATTTAATACAGCACTCAGTGATTGAAACTGTAGATTCATTTAAGGACCCAAAGATATGGTTAGGTCTAGCTTTGAGTTTTTCTAATCATATCAACCAATTGGTTAATGATAGTTATTGAACTATAGATTGTATAAAAAGATTTATAATGTCTGAAAAATCAGAAATGATTAGGCCAAACGTGAGTATGGAATAATAATATGGAAACCTTAATAAGCAAACAAGCATGAATAAAATGGAAAGAGTACAGCAGAGCTATAACAAGGGAATCACTTGATGTGAAAAATTAAGTTATTGTGAAAGATTAAAATATCTTAACTTGTATAGTGTCTCATATAGATATTTAAGAGGTGATCTTATTCAGGTATATATGGCATTTAGATACAAATACCGTAGTTTCTGGGATTATCAAACAATAGTAGAGAATCATCAGATAACCTATGTAAAAGATTCTATAGGAATGGAATGTGTACTAACTAGTTTTCTGGGAGAGTACCTGATGCATGGAATAGACTACCACATTACATTACAGCAAGCACTAGTTTAGATATTTTTAAGAACAGCCTGGGCACTTATTTATTGGCAGGCTAGAAGGATATTATTGTGTGTGTGTGTGTGTGTGTGTGTGTGTGTGTGTGTGTGTGTGTGTGTGTGTGTGTGTGTCTGTGTGTGTGTGTGTGTGTGTGTGTATGTAAAATTGCTGAACTACCAAGAGAAACTTGGAATCTCTGTTACTTTATTCAGTGTCTTCTAGACTATTAAGAAGAGATCTCTCTCTCTCTCTTTCTCTCTCTGACCTACCATGTCACTAGACATTGTCCTGCCTCTCCATATGTCCAATATGTCTTCCAATACTAAAACCAGACATCTAAATCTTCACTGAAAGATAAATAAAATACGGTGGAGGTACAGATTTATAACTTAGCATCTTCCAACCCTCTGCAATAAACTTCCCTTGAATTTCAAGCAGTGCAAACACCATCAAAAATAATAAAACACATTCTATTAAGACAGAATCTATGGCACTGCTATTTCTCACACACTTTAAATAAAGAATGCCGCCATCACCACGATGTAGAGGGATCAAACCCTTATGACAACCCACATTTGATTAGTAGCTTGGGCTTGGGTGTTTGTAGTGCTAGCAGGGAGGATGGGTGGCCCCATCCTAGGGTTGTTGAATAATATGTGCATGGGCAGAGACAGAGATGCAAGTTCTGAGGTGTTTCTGTCCAAAGGTGGGGTGGCTTGCTGATGTCAGCTCCATGAGGAAGTGAGGAATGATTTGGCCTGGACCTCCCATTGAATGACCCTGATGGGGTAGACAAGGCACACATCCAGGAGGAAGGAAGAAACAGGGTAATCCATAAACATAGACTCTGCTGAGTGGTTGATTAGAGGTAGATCACCAGGACATTCTTAGTTTCCCTGTTGGCTCCAACTGGTATACAGAGTTAAGTCAGGAAAGAAGGGCATAGACCAGTTGGTAGATCCGATGTTCAATGTGAGGCACTGGATACAGACAATAAGAATGAAGTAGGTAGAGCAGAAAAACCGCATCAAAGTATATACATAAATATAGAAAAAAAAAGAAAACATGATATAAGAAGCACATCAAAGCAGAAAAACATATACAAAGACCATTTTCTAAGACCAGTATTGCACTCCAGAGTCTGAATTGTAAGGAAATAATATACCTCATTGTTGTAAGAAAACCTTCTGCTCATGGTGCTAGGCCGTACGGTACCAGTGTGTAGACTTTCAACTTCCTGTAAGGCACAGCTCATCATTATTGCTTATGTATGGCACTGACAGCATTACAGATTTATATCTGAATGTCTATTGAAGTCTGAATTCAGTAAAGTAGTATCAACCGCACATAAAATATTTATGCTAAACTTTATTAGCAGAATGTATTGCATGACAAGATTATCCTCAGGAATGCTGCAAGCCATTATATAGTTTGCAAACACAAACCAAGACTGCTGTTTCCTCACTCATTCCATTCAGCTCTTTTCATTTATTTATGACCTTTAGTATCCCAGAAGCAATCGATTGTATATAGTGTTGAAAACATAAACTCTACATGTCAGGATGAACATCAGCCATTATCACGGGACTATCTACATCCAGAAGTGGAAGCAACCATGAATGCTGTGGGCAGTGAAGCTGTCTCTGGAGTGGCATTTGTCATCTGCATGAGCCTGTTTTGTGACCATGCAACATGCATCCATCTGCTCATATGGTCACTGCAGCCAGTTGCCTCCATCCTTATGGTTGCACTAGTGAGTGCAACATTTACTCCCAATGTTCTCAACTGGTGTGAGGTATTCTAGTAGAATACTGTCATCCATGATCCCAGGAATGGGTACAGGTAGGACTATAGCAGGTGGACATCACCAGCATTGTCAGACACTGATGACGCAATGACATCAAGGCACATTCCAACATGTTGTGCTGGATCCACTATCAGTATAACCTTTATACAGGTAACATAGCTATGATAATGCTGGATCATATTTTTGACACCCAACACCATGTGGTACACAAACTGCTGCATGCTAGTTGTATATATAGCATATGGGGAGAAATATTCTTTGTAATGCAGATTCTCACTGCTACATTCCACTGTCTAAAGATGTCCAGTATACACATGCATTTGTCTGACTAATTCATTCAAAATTGCAACCCAGTGTCCTATAGTAGTGGTAACTTCTGCCTCTAACCTACTGACACTCAGGCAGTAGTCTCCATCTCATCTATCACATACAAACAACTACCAGATATGAGGTTTTTGTCAATTTTTCCAATTATTCTTCCACCCCCTTGATACACCTGTGCATTGCTGGTCCACCCCCACTTGTCAACTGTTTCTGACAATTTCTTGTGCTTTGGTCTTGGCATGTTGTAATATATAAGTGATCCATGGTGTGTGTGCTGAATTTTTTCTAGCCATTGCAGTTCCTTCAGCTCCAAGACACACCCGTGTGCACCTAAGGCTTACACATGTGGATCTGTGTTTGTGCTCCATGATACACTCATGTGCACCTAAGGCTTACACATGCAGATCTGTGTTTGTGCTCCATGAGACACTTATGTGAACCTGTGTTTGTTTGCATGACTGTCTATGCCAGCCAACAATTGTCTTAGTACTGTCCACAGCCCCTGTCTAATGGCCACAATCCTGTGGGTTACTATAGTGTAACTATTATTCCACTATTGATCTGTGTTTGTGCTCCATGACATGCTCATGTGCACCTAAGGCTTACACTTGTGAATCTATGTTTGTGCTTCATGCACACTCATGTGCACCTAAGAATTACACATATGGATCTGCGTTTGTGCTCCATGACACACTCATGTGCACCTAAGGCTTACACATGTAGATTTGTGTTTGTACTCCATGACACACTCATGTGCTCCTAAGGCTTACACACATGAATCTGTGTTTGTTTGCATGACTGTCTATGCCAGCCAACAATTGTCTTAGTACTGTCCACAACCCCCATGTGATGACCACAGTCTTGTGTGCTACTACAGTGTAACTAGTATGGCACTGTGCCACAGTGTACCATCCCTGGCATGTCTAACATGCCCACTGTGCTACAGTGTACCATCAGTGAGCATGTTAGCCATGCTTCTTTCCCATTGGACCTATACTGACAGGAATGTCTGTTTCTGGTATGTTGGAGGCCTTACATAGTCTGAAGCATGCCAGGTATCCAATGTACATATGGTAGGTGGTTGTGGATCCTACAATATAAGACAGTGAAATGCCAGAGTGTGATCCATGTGTCCTGTCAGGATAATTTTCCCATTGGTAGAACTGAAATTGGCCCTGCCCTGTTCCTGTGCTTTTTCAGGTTGACCCTAGCAGCAAAAGAGCAACCTAACCTGCCTTGTCTCATGTGTCCTGCCAGCTCTTCAGTAACCCTTAATGCCCTGTGATATGTTACCCTCAAACTTTCTGGTCTGTCACTGTCCCTTTTGCTTCCATGCTCCTGTGTGTGTTCACTGCAGTCATGAGGACCAGTACCTATAGCAATGTCTCCTGTAAGTTTGTATATATGGCAGTACATTCTGTTATCCAGTATGTTCGAATCTGTAAGTTGTTTGCTGTAAGGCTGTCTCCTGACATATGGCAACTAAAGTTTATATCACACTTAATGGGCCTTGTACTGCAGTAGCTATGCTAATTAGGTGATTTAGCACAGTCAGAGCCAAATAACTGCTATAATGCACTGTAGTATCTGTAACAGCCTCTCTACTCTGGGTCGGTAAGCAAGGAGCCTTAATCCTCACCACTGACACTGGTGAGAGACAGTCACTAAAACAGGAATGGATTTACACATTATTTTCAAATGCAGCTGTCTGCATCTAGCACAATTTCCCCTAGGCGTTCACAGGGAACATGCTCCCGACCTGGGACTGGACTCTCTTTCTCTTCAGATCCCAGACAAGACTTTGGAGCACTGTGTTCCAGTTCCAAGTAGGTGAGACACCCACACCTGGGTATTTGATCTTCACACACACACACTCCTGGGAAAGGTTGGTACAGATTTAATAGCTGTACCCATTCTGCCCAGACTATAAGGTAACCACACTATCACCAGTCAAAAACTCTCAGGCTCTTATAAGGTTATCCAATTATACTGAGTAAAATCAATACTAATATAAATAGTAGAGAGTAATGAAAGCAACAAGGCTTTTTGGAGTGGCCACAGGTTCACTAAAATAAGCACAAGTACTCCTAAGATGTTAAAAGTATTCTCTAAAGGTCTGACCACAATAAAATAAATAAAAATATTTAATAATAAATAATAAAATGGAAAACATGAGAGTACTAAATATCTAAGTACAATAAACACCAGAGTTTCAATCACAGGAGAAATAAAATAACACACTTGGACACATTCAAACAGATGCAGAAAAACAATACTAACTAATCTCACCGCATTTTCTGTCTAAAGAATAAATGTTCCCTAGTTAACTTAATGAATACAGCAAGCCAAGATTAGATGCTGAGATGCTTACTTTCACAAGGCAAGATGATGAGCTTCTAACTAAAACTGAACTGAGCTAACTGAACTGATTATGATAACTGCCATAGATTTTTATATCAGGTTCCAAAGAAAACAAAACAAACTGCTGTGAGAGTTCCATCCTCTAAGTGCTGATTATGGAATGACATCACATTTGATCACCTGACTCTGGTGCAGTACACACTATGAGATTTGCTAAGATCTGTTGCAGTATCTGAAAGCTATAGAACAATTTCATAAAATGTCTACTCTTCCCTTCCAGAATTCTTTGTTTAAACATAAACATTTAATCAGTTATAATACTCTGTTGATACATATTTAACACAAGCTTCCACATAAATCAGTGTGACAGAGAAATGACATAAAATCCCCCCAAAACTCCAACCAGCCATGCTGGCATATGCCACACATGCACTGCCCTACTGTCCCTGGCACAGATGGCTGCACCTCACATTGCCACAGTATTAGTCAGAGTTGATGCTACAATGGTAATTTCTGCCCATTACCAGGTTAGGAGGCCATGTAAAGTGTGCAGATATGCATGGCCAGTGCAAAACCTAACACAAGCTACTGCTAGTTTGCATGATGTGGCAACCAGACTGTTTGGTTGTGCACACCATGCTACCATTTTTCACCTCATTTAGACATAGGGAGTGAACATGACCTTCTCAGGTATGGAGTTCATCAGGGAGCCAGAAGGTACAGCAAGGTGAGGAAGATCTTCCCACACTTGTTATACAGGGTCCCTAGGTAGCACCTTCTGAGTGAGTATGATAATATAATCTATAAAACTGATGCTTGATACCAGTTTACCAGGCCACTGTACGAAGCATCTGATATCACCTGCACAAGCACGTAGTGCCAGTGCAAGTATAGTGAACTGAGGAGGTGCCACCAAAAGCCTTGTCTGACAGTGGGAGTAAGAAGCTAGAGAGAGGCAGTAATTGTAATTGCCCTCTCTCATCAGAGATATGCTGTGCTCATTACTGTTTGTTTTATGCTTTATGTTTTCCAATGAGGCATGACAAGATTTTTAGGTGGTGAGGTAAGTGTAAACTACTGTTGCATGTACTGTACCATTTCATTGACACATATTACACAATTGTCAATTTGTTGTATTTGGCCCCTCCCCCTATTTTATTTATTTATTTATTGTGGTAAGGCAATGGTCATCAAGCACTTGAATATCCACTGCACCCACTGCTGGGTCCACAGTAGACCACAAGATTGAATACTTGCAGGGTAATGAAGGTCAGTCTATGGAAGTTGACCTGAAAGGATCATTTTTGACCTCTGTAGTCACTTGTCAGGAGAACAGCAATCTCATATGAGATTAGTGCAGAGTGGTCCTTCTGTGTCACATACTGTGCAGTGGTTGGTGATAACCAAGGTGGACTGGAAGCTGGATGCTCCCATTGGCAAACTGGAGCATCTTCTTATATGGCTGATTGAGTCACATGTTTGATCAATTGCATCCATTGTACACAAGTGGCAATGCCTACCTATCTTGTTGGTTTCCTCACTGTGACAGTCAGGCAGGCCCACATTACCCACATTTGCAATTTTTGTCCTCCCCACCATTACACATCACTCCTAATTCTTTCTTTTTAGTCTAATTCTCCTCATCACTCAGTGCTCATCCTCTGTCAGTTTGCATCAGTACAGAGTTGCCACCTTATGTGTCACTACCTTCCCTTTCATTCTACATCTGCATTGTGTGTCCGTTTGTCTGCCTTTATTTCTTCCCTATAGTCTCCCTTTTATTTCTATTTTCCCCTTAGTAAGTGCCAAAAATATATACCTTTCTTACCCCAGTTGCCTTCAGTTCTTTTTATCCTCCTGTGTTCCTGTGATTGTACTTCTTCATTTCTGCTTGTCCTGTCTTACCATTTCCTCTCCATTTGTATGAAGATGTGACATGGTGCTTTGAAATTTTGCCTTGTAAGAGCTGCATAGTGCCCACTTTGCTGTAAATGGATGCTTCAATGCACATGTGAATGGAGATAGTACTGGGAACACCACCTGCCTGATGCTTTCCTTCGAGTCATGTGAATGCAAGAGTGTAGTTATTCCAACAGCATAGTCACTGCTGTTGTCATGACTGAAATTTTAAATTATACAACTGTATACCCAATATGGTGACACTATTTCAGCACTTGTGTACATTTAACCAATGTCGGGTCATACTGTACTAGGTTCATCACGCCATTTAAAACTGTGCAGTAATACAATGCTTTGTTTCTCTAAACCGTCTTCATCTGAAATATCTGGAGATCTACAGGAACTTATAAACTATGTACACTCAGATTCATTTTGGAAGCAAACAAAATTATTTTGGTTAGCAAAAATGAAAGAAAAGTATCTCACAAATACTGAAAAAATAGTGACTTTTATGAACACACGCACACACACACACACACACACACACACACACACACACACACACACACACACACACACACACACACACACACACACACACACACACACACACACACACACACACACACACACACACATGCATTACCTTTAGGACTTTCTATTAATGGCTTTGCTATGAAATACTTTTTTTAAACTTTTTTATTAAATATTTTTTTCCATAGAGTCCCTAGAGCTTTAAAGCAAGTGTTGAGTCAGACAGAACTTCAATTTGTAATATTTTTCTTTCTCTGCGGAATATAATAATTTCTTAGTACTTAGAGACATATTATTGGAAGTTACCAAAACCCAGTGAGCTATGCTTACACATTGGGACAGAAGTACAAAGATACTGAATGACAATCTTTGCACATTATTCTATGCGACCTGAGTTCCTGCCCTTTATGTTTTGTCATTATAGCTCAGTATAGGTTAAAACAAACATTAGTCTCGTATAGCAATATTATAACGTGCTATCTGTATAAATGTTTCTGTTCATAGTTCTATCTGCAGTAAACAAACATGCATAGGTAACAAAACTATTTTTCTTTAGCAAATCAAAATAGCCATTTAAATGAAGAAACTTTGTGCCTAGTATTTCTGCCACTATGAAAACAGGCTAGCCTCAGAAGTATATGTAGAACAGTAAACAGAAGGGTATCATCCTGTATTATGATGGAAATCTCACTAAGCATCTACTCATCAAGTTAAGGACACAGGCTGTCAGTGAACTGCTTTCCATTGCTCAGGGTTTGATTCCCTAAGTCAACATTTACCTACTGTGTGACTGAGCAAATCATTTCATAGGATCATAGAAAATTACTAGGCTATTGGCCCTGAGGCCCTTACAAGCCTAGTCAAGAATTTAGCCCATGTTCTGACAAGTCAGCACCCAATGCTCCTCTCCAGCAGGGATACAGGTGGAATCCCAGGGGTGTATTTTCTGTTTCCCATCCAGTTATCCAGGTTGCACTTAAAAAGGGTTAATGAGGTACTCTGCTTGGTGTGGAGAGGCAGTATATTCCACAGAAGGGGGAGTTTCTGGGACACAAATCTGTCCTGCCAATGAGTCTTATTGATGTCACAGACCAGGTTGAGGTTACTCGTATGGGTTCCTCGACTGGAGCTTGACATGCGGATATGCAGCAGTTCCATCAAGGCAGGGTCTGAGATTGCTTTGTATGCCAGACAGAGGTCACCTCTGAGACGTCTGTATGAGACTGAGTAGAGGGACAGGGCTTTTAGCCTATCTCTCCAGCTGCTGCATGTGTTTTGTGAGGTACATGCCATTAGGGGAATTGTACTCAATAACAGGTCTTATAAGGAAAGAATACAGGGATATTATGACCTCCTTGTCCCTGGATGAGATGCCCTTACTAATGAGGTGGGCCATGTAGAAAGCTTTCCATACAACAGGGGCAAGATGGTGGGCAAAATTCAGGTTGCTATCAACCTGGGTGCCCAAGTCCCTCACAACTGAGTGCATGCTTAGGACGTTGTTATTAATGTGATAATATGTGGGGATGTCACTCTCCCCAAAGGGGATGATGATGATGCATTTTTGGCATTCAGTTTGAGGCCATTTTTCTGGCACCAATCATTTGTTTGAGTGAGACACTCTTGGAGGATGCCCACATCACTAGGGGAAATGATGACAGCACCCAGCTTGCCGTCATCTGCAAACTTGGTCAGCCATAGCCCACTGGTTTTGGCCTGCACCTCAGAAAAGTATATCCCAAATAACAGAGGCCCCAAGGCAGATCCCTGGGGTACACCGCTCATTATGGGTCTACTGCTTGAGGTGGTTTCTCCTATTTTTACTAGGTGGGTTCTATCAGTGAGTCAGCTTGCAATCCATCTGGTAACATACATATTGGTGCCTAGTTGAGAGAGTTTATCTATTATACCAGAGTTGGGAATAGTATCGAAGGCTTTGGCCATGTCAAGGTAGGTGGTGTGCACCATCTTCCCCTCATCCATGGTTTTGGTGACTGTTTCAAAGAAGCTGACCAATTTTAACAGGCATGGCCTCACCTTGACAAAGCCAAACTGTGTGGGATTGAGTGTTTGGAGGTTGCCAGTGTCTTTGTAAATGAGGTCTATGGCCTTGCTAGGCTAGTTAGGCTGATGGGTCTATAATTTCCTGGATAGGTGGATGCTCCACCTTTGTGCATAGGGGATGACAGTGGCTGTCTACTTGGCTGGGATGAAGCCAGTACTCAGGCTTTGGTTGAATAGGGTGTCTAATGGTGCTGAAAATTCATGCCTGAATTCATGTAGGATACAGCCTGGATGTTATCGGGTCCCATGGAGGCTGTATTTTTTGCCTTTGAGAGGGTAGTGATGACTTGCTACCTAGAGATAAGGGGAGGGAGGCAGGTGCTGGGGCTGTCCTGATTTACTAATGGGGGGACAGAGGGGTGAAGTTTCCACTGAATCTGTCTGCCAACAGGTTGGTTATATCTACAGCATTTGTGTATGTGGTGTCCTTGACCACCAGTTCTGAGCAGATCTGAGTGCTTTCTTTGAGATTGCTGACATATGTGAAGAAGGCCTTATGATCTTTCTTTCCCCTTACCAGCCTGGCTGCTGTGCGTTTTGATCCTGGAGCTCAAAGGACACTTGAGATTTGATTAAGTGGAACCTTCAAGCATCCCTCTAATCTGCCTACCACCCTCCTGGAAGACCAGAGCTCCTATCTACTAAGATACAACCCTACAACCACTTGGGAAACCTAACCAATAAGACATTGAAATTTGATTAAGTGGAACCTTCAAGCATCCCTCTAATTTGCCTACCACCCTCCTGGAAGACCAGAGCTCCTATCTACTAAGATACAACCCTACAACCACTTGGGAAACCTAACCAATAAGACATTGAAATTTGATTATGTGGAACCTTCAAGCATCCCTCTAATCTGCCTACCACCCTCCTGGAAGACCAGAGCTCCTATCTACTAAGATACAACCCTACAACCACTTGGGAAACCTAACCAATAAGACATTGAAATTTGATTAAGTGGAACCTTCAAGCATCACTCTAATCTGCCTACCACCCTCCTGGAAGACCAGAGCTCCTATCTACTAAGATACAACCCTACAACCACTTGGGAAACCTAACCAATAAGACATTGAAATTTGATTAAGTGGAACCTTCAAGCATCCCTCTAATCTGCCTACCACCCTCCTGGAAGACCAGAGCTCCTATCTACTAAGATACAACCCTACAACCACTTGGGAAACCTAACCAATAAGACATTGAAATTTGATTAAGCGGAACCTTCAAGCATCCCTCTAATCTGCCTACCACCCTCCTGGAAGACCAGAGCTCCTATCTACTAAGATACAACCCTACAACCACTTGGGAAACCTAACCAATAAGACATTGAAATTTGATTAGGTGGAACCTTCAAGCATCCCTCTAATCTGCCTACCACCCTCCTGGAAGACCAGAGCTCCTATCTACTAAGATACAACCCTACAACCACTTGGGAAACCTAACCAATAAGACATTGAAATTTGATTAAGTGGAACCTCCAAGCATCCCTCTAATCTGCCTACCACCCACCTGGAAGACCAGAGCTCCTATCTACTAAGATACAACCCTACAACCACTTGGGAAACCTAACCAATAAGACATTGAAAGTACGTTCTACTCATATAAGTTTACTCTACACAATTCAAGACTTGTGTATATTAGTCATATTACCTTCCCAGGACAGCCAGCAGCCAGTACCCCCTTATCCCCACTCCCAATCTACCTAACTTGTCTCATAAACTGAATCTGTTTCTACAGACAGTTGGTTTTCCCTCTCCCCTCACTGCCTTTGTTAAAACATCCTTCTACCAAACACTAGAACCCCAGCTCTGAATACTTCCCTAGGTCAAGCTCTCTTCACCTTATATACATTACCTTTGTTGATTTACCTGCTGCTTCCTTCACTCTATAGATTGTTTTCTGCACTTCAGCACTCCCTTGTGTCTTCCCGCTCCGTTCGCCCTGCGGGCTCACTCCACTCCCCACCCTGCACACCCCTCCTAACTCTGCACCAATCATAACATCTTCATGTCTCCACCCAATCCCTAATAGTCTCCTCCCTCATCCATCCTTCTACTATCCAGAATATATACTTTTTGACATTTTCTCTTATTCTAAATATCATGTCTAACCAATATCACACTATCATACTACTAACTCTTCTAACTACTCTTTCCTCTACCTATCTCTTAACCTCCTATGAGCAATCCTTATACTCTACTCCTTGCATCCCACATAAGCAGACCCTAGCTACCACCATAACTACATCCATAACCCACCTCAGTCCCATTTACAACAACTCTTATCTTCAACCTAAATATCACCGTCTGTCTCACATTAAATACCTTATTCATACCCTCACAAAACAAAATTTCTATTGCAAACCCTCACAATTTAATAACCTTATAGTAAGTTTCTCCTTGATTGATGGAGATATACACCCCAACCCTGGCCCTGACCCCTCCCCACTATCCCCTAACTGGCAACAAGTTAAAACAATGTCCACATCAAATACTAAACCTCCAAAATCTCTCTCAATTGCACATCTAAACATTCGCAGTATTTGCAACAAAATTCCACTAATACATGCACTTCTAGAAGTCCAACAGTTTGACATTCTCTGTCTAACTGAAACATGGCTCAAACCTACAATAAAAGATAATGAAATTATTCCCCCTGGCTATAATATTCTAAGACAAGACCGTTTAAACAAAAAAGGTGGCGGTGTAGCTATACTCTTTAAAGCAGGACTGGACGTAAGTAAAACAAATCATACCCTTCTAAAGACACTAATGCGGAAATTATTATTTCCAAACTTCAGATTAACCCTCACAAAACTATCAATATCATCTGTACCTATCTTCCTCCAGGCAAAAATTCTACCATACTAGAAGACCTACTAAACTGGCTCTCACTAAACCTCCCTCAAGAAACAATACTTTTAGGAGACTTTAATATTGATTGGACCTCATGTAAACAAACCAATCCATCTACCCTTATTAACTTACATGGATTCTCTCAAAACATAAACTCCCCAACTAGAACAAACAAACTTAATAATAAAGAAACCATACTTGACTGGATCTTAACTAATAGTCCCCAACAAAAATATACAACAGGAACTCTCCCAGATGACCTTAGTGACCACTCCCTAACCTTTATTATTAGGCATAAAACACATTTTGCTATACCTCCCCTAATTCGTTCATCGCGTAGCAAAAAAAATTTTGATCCCTATAAGTTCCAAAATGAACTTATGCATGTTAACTGGTCACCTCTTAAGACTCTCCCTATAGATGAAGCTGTTAACCACTTTAATAATATTTTTCTTACCATTCTTGAGCATCATGCCCCCCTGCGTTCTATACGCATGAAATTTAAAACAGCTCAATGGCTCACAAGTAATACTAAACAACTAATCCTTAGTAGGAATAAAGCCTGGACTAAATGGCGAACCACTAAAAGCAGTACTGATCATCTTACTTTCAAACAAAAAAGAAACATGACAAAGCAAGCCATCCTAAAAGATAAAAAGAACTTTTATACCCAACTACAACTATCTTCCCCCCACCAACCACATACATTTTGGAACGCTATTAACACACTACTATCTCCTGGCAAAGCTGCAACACCTAACCCACTATGCTCCAACCCTGACTCCCCCTTACAAACAGCCAATGCCTTTAACACATTCTTTACTTCAGCAATACTAAATCTAGCTAACCAACAAAACCCTGACACCTCTACACTACCTACCCCAAGCTGTACTCCTCCCTTATTTCAACTCAAACCCATACCTACCTCTTACATACTGTCCTTACTTCAAAAACTGAAACCCACAACCCCCTCAGCTGACAACTTACCAGCCGAATACCTCCAGCTAGGTGCAAAAGCTATAGCCTACCCTATCTCTATACTAATTAACAGGACTTTAAAAGAAAGCACTATCCCTTAGTTTGGAAAATCTCACACATCATTCCTCTTTTCAAAGGGGTGACTCAACTGAGTACTCTAACTTCCGCCCATAGCGTTACTATCTCCCCTTGCAAAAATAATGGAAAAATGCATCCACAAACAGTTGCTTAATCACCTCCTATGTAATAATCTCCTAGCCAATCGCCAACATGGGTTTCGACCTTTCCATAGCACCACCACAGCCTTAATATCCTTCATAGACTCCATTAACAAAAATCGCAACAAAAATATTCTTTCTTCAGCTTTCTTCGTAGACCTGTCAAAAGCCTTTGACATGGTCAATCATCAACTACTCTTACATCGTTTAAAATCCCTCTCTGGACAATCTTGCATTAAGCTGGTTCACATCCTATCTTCATAATCGGAAACAAGCTGTCCTATGGGACAACCATCTTTCTGAACTTCTCCCCACCTCTATAGGGGTCCCTCAGGGCTCCATCCTAGGTCCTCTGTTGTTTTCTATTTTTATTATTGACCTGCATCTTGCCACCCCTCAATCTACTTGCATTCAATATGCTGATGACACCACCATTATCTGCTCTGCCACTACCCAGGCCGACCTTCACTCCATCACTCAAAAACCTTCACCACCATAGAGAAATGGTTCTCTAATCACTGCCTCCTCCTCAACCCAAAGAAAACCAAACTCCTCCTCTTTACACCCACACACCTCTCTCCCTCTATCAACTTCACTCTCACATCTAACAATGGTACCCTAATTACTCCAGACCAAACAACCAAACTCTTGGGTGTGATTATTGACAACCAACTAAAATTTGATGTTCATATTAACTCCATCATAAAATCAACTAACAGAAAACTAGGCTCACTCTACAGAATCAAGTCTTTCCTAACTCCTGAAGCTAGAACTACTATATCTCGAACCCACTTAATTTCTACCTTACTATATGCTTCCCCCATATACACTAATCTTTCAAAATATAATCTCAACAATCTTGCTACCTCATACAACCACATTGCCAGATTTGCCACTGCCTCTCCATATAGAACTCATCATTGCATAAATCTCCTAAAACTAGGATGGCTAGAGTTACCACAACTAATTCAATATTACCAACTTACAATTGCCCACAAAGCCCTCCATCACCCAGATAACACACCTATGCTCTCCACCCTCATAAAACCCTACAGTAATCTAAAAAACCTACGCTCTTGCAATAAAATTTTAATTCAAACTTCTCTATCAAATAACGCAGCAGGTGACTCTACTTTTTCCAACTCAGTTGGCAAAGTGTGGAATCAACTTCCCCAAGACCTTACATCCCTGACCTCAATTCCTTTATTTAAAACCAAACTCAAACACTTCCTAACCAACCACTGGCTATGCTCGTGCAATAATGCTGGCTGACCTTTTGACTCCCTCCTTATTTAAATCTAAATAAACATCTCCTAACCAACCTCTGAGTTTTCTCTTGCAATAACCCTAGCTGACCTTCTTCACTCCCTCCCTTCTTTACCCCCCTCTCCTCCTCTTTCTTACCTTTATCATTATACTATTTCCATTTCTGTGGTGTCTCTGTCCCCCCCTCCTAAAAATAGCTTCCACCCTTTTCTCAACTTATTAATATCGTAATTAATTTTTTAAACCTTGTTAGTTACTGACCGTGCTTATCTTCTAAGTCACAGTTTGTTCGCTATTGCTTAATTATACTGTATTTGAGTTTTAATGTTCCTGTTTTTTTTTTTTTGTTTTATACTATTGTATATTGTTGTATTATTTTATTATGAAGTAGTTAGCGGAGCTTTTCTCCTCGGGCCTCCACTGAAAATGGACATGTATCCAGCTGGACTAGCCCGGTTAACAAATGTAAAATAAAAATAAATAAATAAAATGATTGTCTTTAGTAGATGTGGCCAGTTTAGACTCATAGTTTGCTTTGGAGGATTTCACTAATGCTCTTATTTGCTTGTTAAGGCTAAGGAGAGATTGCTTCCAATTAGGCATCTGCTCCTTCTTCGTCCTGAAAAGCAATGTTTTTCCTTTTATTATAGAGTTTATTTATTGCAGATGTCCACCATACAGGTTTACTCTTCCTTGAGGAAGATGAATTAGTCCTGTTGGGTATTCCTGATTCCATGCAGCTATATAAATGTCTGTATCGTACATTGGTGCAGGTTTGGACATATGTGCCAGTTCCTATGGAGGCAGCAGGGGCTGTGAAACTGTTTATACCTTCCCTCAGGAGGCTGTAATCAGCTTTGGAGAAGTTTTTATGTTTGACCCTAGGTGTGTGTGTGTGTGTGGGGGGGGGGGGGGGCAGATGAGATGGTGACTTCAAAAGTGACTGCTTTGTTGTCAGATCTTACTAGGAAGGATGACACTGTAGGGATGCTGCAGTGGTCACTCATATTGGTTAATACAAAGTCCAAGATATTATCACCTGTTGTGGGGGAATTGACCAGCTGGTCCAATGCATTTGCATTGACAAAATCAGGGAATCTCTGGGCATTTGTATTTTGGCATGAGTAGTTCTTCCAATCTATGGCTGGATAGTTAAAGTTGTCCAGGATCAGAATAAAGGGTTGAATCCTGATAGATTAGAAGAGGTCCATATAGGTGGAGTGGGCATTTTGAGTCAAAGTTGGGGCCTGTAGATAGCTATGATTTGAATAGGGGTATTGCCAACATTTAACTGCACGTGAAGTGTCACCTGTGTGTCATACTGTTTTACCAGCCTGGAGGTGTGTATTTCTTTAATATATATTGAAACTCCACCACCTTTTGCTTTGCTGCTCATGGTTTGGGGTCCAAATGTATGTATGATTGGATAAGTAACCTGGTATGGCTGGGGTGCTTTCTGTAGTTTTGAACCAGGTTTCCGTGACTGCACAAATGTCAGCATCTTCCAGGGTTAAGAATGCTCACAATGAGTGCAGGTTCATGTTTAGACTCCGAGCGTTTAGTAGCATGACCTTCAATTTGTGTTTTGATGAAATTTTCATGTTGGTAGTTTTGACCTTATGGCATTGCCTAAAAAAGGCACTATGAGGAGGCAAGAGGCTTTGCAGAAGCCTGAAGCTCAAGGGAGACAGATGCAGGCCATCTCTGGCAAAGCATCATCATCTGTCGATCATGTCTTCCCAGGCTGTCAGGTACTGGATTCCCTTGGAATGACACCAGAAACTAAGTCAGCTGTTAAAATCAATAATTTTTTGTTTGCATTGAGGCATCATTCTGGTTGATGGTAGAATGCTGCTTAAGGCTAGGAACATACCTGCCTGGGACATATGTTTAGGAGCTTGATTGTGTCTCTCTTCATATAGTCCAGGGAGGAAAATCACAAGTTATTCATGCCAACATGGTCTATAACAGTGTCATAACAGTACCTGTTGTTGAGAGACTTGAGTGTATGGGTGATGTGGCAGATTCTGGCACCTGACAAACAACTAACTGTGACTTTTTCCTTATCCAGCCTGGTGAGGGGGACATCCGTGTGTCTCACAATGGAGTCTCCTATGACTAATATGTTGGGTTTATGTTTAGGTCTTAGTGGCTGTTAGACACAGGTGTGTGGACTATGCGTGGTGCATGGTGTGGTGGGCAGAGGAGTTTGTGTGTGTTTTTGCCTCAGTGGTCTGTTTTGTTTGGGTATGCTTTTGTTGAGGACCTCTGCATGTGTGTGTGTTGTGTAGGTATTGGTGGTGTTTGAGGTGTGTTGAAAACCTTCTCAGTGTCAGATATACTGGCTTGAGAGGGAGAGCATAGACTCTGGGTTCTCAATGTAATTGCATCTCTCACAAATTGTGTTCCTAGGTGGTAGTAGTAGAGGGTTGTCTGTGTACATGAGGTAGTTGCTACACTGTCTCAGGATGTGCATATCAACCAAACTGGCAGGAGAAACCATAGGAATCTGTCCATCCATATTTTTCAGAATCTGAGGGAGAGAGACCAGAGAGAGAGAGCTAAGGGAGTAAAGGGTGGAAGGTCTAAGAGAAATACTACTAGGTGCTACTAAGGGAAAATTTGTAACTGGAATACCTCACAATGGGTGAAAAACAGAACAGCTACAGTGCGTGACATGCAAACAGGCCCAAACCAGCTCAAACATGGGGTTTAAATACCATAACAAATAGAATATTCTAGTAATACTGAAATTTAGCCAATTCTGCTAGCCCCTGCTTTCTTTACCAATCAGCCTATGCCAGACAAGGTCCAGGCAGCCCTGCTACTCTCACTAGCAGAGAAGATAGGCCCCTACCAACACAACATGGCTGCCAGAAACATAGAAGGCAAACACAAGATGGCTGCCAGAAACACAGAAAGCAAAAACAAACAGCTCTGGATGCAGCAAACCTGTATTCATACTATGGTGCTCAATTTAAGGGTTAAGAACACCATAAAACTCACAAAAAGCACAAATTAATGACTTACAGACAAAACAGAACTCACAGTAATGAAAAAATACAGTTAAACAGTAATGAAATGCAGTAAAATGCAGTTAAGCAGTAATGAATTGTAGTAAATAGCAATGAAATATGGTTAAACAGTAATGAAACACAGTCAATCAGTAAATTGCTTTAAAACAGTGCAAATGTGATAAATTAGCTCTCAATCACAACAGTCAAAAACAGCTCATACAAATAAAGCAGCAAGTCAGTAGAATATTGTCATCAGTTTAATCAGGCTATCAACAAGCAGTAACAAATGTGGCAAACTAAATGCAGTTGAACACCTAAGCACAAGCAAAAAGAAGTAGGAAGAGGCACAATATTTTTTTAGCAGAAATTGAGGAGGCAGAAGATAATTCAAGGTTAAGAAGCTGAAAGGGTGGGCCTTCACAACTGATCTCACTGTACTCAGTAGAATGAGCTGATACAATGGGACTGGGAGGATTGTCCAATACCACTGGGAGGATTGTCCAATATCAAATTTATAGTAGAGGCAGGCAACTCAAAAGTCACCAAGCTTTAAGACCACAACAATAGTTGGGCAGGTGGGTAGAGATACAAGATCAGAACAGAGGTAAGGATTCAATTCACTAAGCCTAAAATATAGTTGCACAGTTTAAACAGATATGCAGCAAATATTGTTTTAGTTAATCAGAAGTGCAGAAAAACAGTTGAAAAATAATCACTTATCTTTTGTAGTCTCAAAGCAGGTTTTTAGAAAACAGAAGAGCAAGGGCAGAACACCTAACTCACTGCAGCTTTGAGCAAACAAGCACAAACTCGTCTAATCATTGGCTATTTAAGGCTGAGAAACAGGAACCAGCCAAAGTTCAAATGATCCAATCAAAAACACCCTAAAAAGAGTCATGTAGCAGTAACTCTAGTTAGATCAGACAAAACTGAGCCCCCCTCCCACAAAGCACAGCTAGACCTCTCTAGACAAAAGATTAACTGTACTACAATCTCCAAAGGAGTACTAGATTCAGTTCTGTTCTAGTATTTTTCAAGTGCAGCAACAAGTAAAATGACGGGAGAAGCAGAGAAACCAGTGCTGAGGCTAAGACACAAAATGGCCTACATTGCTTAGTGTTCCAGCCTGGTTAACAGATAAGAAATACAGTACAATAAAATAATGTTTAGCCTGTCAACATGTCCAATGTGTATAAAACAGTTCAAAATATTAAATGATTTATATCCTGGCTTACTGCAAATTATTGAAAGTTAGGGAAATGGGGAAATGGAGAAAAATACATGATTTGTAGGAACATGAACCACTCTGCACACTCATATGGGACACTAGCCACCCTGCATCCTCTGTACATTTATCTATAGTAACTTCAGGATGCTCTATTTTGGAAAAAGGGCAGCAGTTTTACAAATGCTTAAGTGTTTTTAAATACCTTGATGGGAATAGGTGCTATTCCTAAGTCAGGGCAGAATTAAAGTTCATAAATTTTGTGTTGCTTCAGTGTTACATATTAGCCAAAAGTGATCTTCTCAGCACCTGCGATGTACTCAGAATTACATCCTTCTACAGTTCATTTGAGAGTACATGCTTTTGCTAGTATATTTAATTACAGTTGCAAATTCTTTTGCATTTTTTATTACAACAAGTCTAATAAAAATTAGAACTATTAGACCCATTGCTCCTACTACTATTGGAACTGCCTGGATATCATTCCTTTACATTGCTCTCACATCGGCTTGCAAAACCTGGTGTTTCAAGACCTTATATCTTTCTGTATTTAGGACACTACAATCACTGAAAAATAGCAATTACAAAAATCAATGTTACTTGTGTCTTTTTGTTTTATTGGATTACAGTATCTGGTTTTCCTTCATCTGTTTTTTGAACTGCTGTTAATGGGTGATCCTATAGGATGCAAAATTCATTGTCAGTAAAGCTCTGTGGTTCATGTTTCCAGCCCTTCTGTAGTATAGTGCTTGCACAATCCTTAGTGCAACACTTTTTACCCATTATTGTGCCTTTTACCATACAGAGCCTCAATCATGAGTTTATCACACCCTGCAATGAGATATACAACTGTTTCCAGTTCTGCGTCTCCCCTTTTTCAATGGACTTTATAAACCAACATGTACATAGACTAATATCCTGGGCTGCCATTTGTAGTCTTTCATCTTTTAGTTTCAATTCTTCTCCCCATAACTATTTATGCATTCAGTCTTGGTCTACATGAGATTGTTCCAATAGTTCTCCCAATATTTGTAGCATTTCTAATTGTCTTTCTATTTTATTTGATCCTTTTTTATATTCTTTCGTTTTTGAAACTTGCAGTTGTATAATTCTTTACTTTTGGTTTGATTTGAGATTTCAGTTTGTTCCAGAATGCTTTACACAGGGAAATCCAAAGTATTCAAATCTCTGCTTTTCTTTGTCCAACAAAACTATCACAAACTTGGACTCAGCAAGAATACTGGGTTAAGAACTAGGACACTACATAAAGGAAACTCACTGTACAGTCTTCTGATGGAATGTCCCTCAAAAAATGACACAAATCTAAACAGCACATATATTTAGATGGTGTGTTCAAAGCACATATGTGATACCCAGGTATGACACATTGACAGAGTACACTAGCAGAAATGAGCAGTTAAATGTGTTAGGATAAAGGCCTATGGTAACTTGTAAAATAACTTGAATATCAATTGATTATTTTTATATTTAGCATGAAAAAAATAAATATTTTCCAACTTATCTAAAATAATTGAATTCATTATTGTTCTTTTTAATGATATTGTGAGAAAAAAATAATTTGTAAATAAATAATAGAAGTGAAAACTAATTTAGCTTGCTGCCTAAGCCTTCAAAATGGTTTACTATCAAAATGTGGAATGGCAGTTAACTCAGATTTCAGATATGTGGAATTACGTGATCAAATGGAACAAATCATGAACCAAGATACTCAGAATAAAGTAAACCAAAAGTCAAGAGTGAATTCGGTGTTGTGTAATCGTGTTTTAGAGGTCGATGTTTTGATTGGAGAAAGCGGCACACTGTGTATCAGGAAGTTTGCCCTTGTCTTTACTGTAGTGCGATCTTTGAGTTGGTATATTTAATGTGCTGGGGATGCAGACCCCCACATGGGAGGTGCAGGGGGACTTGCCCTTGCAAAAATGTAAATTCAAACATATAAAGTAGTTTTACGCTATTGTTTATAAAAAAACTAAACTAACATACTGTTTTAGTGCAGCAGTACAGTACGTTGTGAGCTACAGTTTTAATTAATGTTGAAGGTTTGAAACAAGTTAAAATGTCAAACATTGCTTTAGTCATTTTTGGTATTTTGTCAATATGACATTGCAAAATTCAACCTAATTCAACATTTTGATAGTAAACCCATCAAAATACTGAGCATTCCTAAATGTTTATAAAGGTTCACTAAGCTTGTATTACACTGATTAACAGCACTTTTCCAGCACCAGTTGTCAAATATCTTAAAAGTATTTATACAAATACATTTCTGAATGCTACACATTTAAACAGTTTGGAAGTTTTAGCACATGTAGCCTTCATGTGAGAGCATTGAAGAGGTTAAATGGTCTGAGTTTCTAAAAACGAGCTGATGAGAGTTTCTAAAAAACATGCCATTAAGTCATTATGGACATTTCCCTACCTTCTGAGAGCTTTAGAGCTTCAGCATAATGTTTTTCTTGACATTCCAGGGCTTCCTAATGCAATAGAAAAATTGGATTACTGCATGGCACTTTGATGAAGCCATACAGCAAAAATAAAAGCTTGCAGCAAATATTTAAATAGATGAAAGTGACCTTACCCCAGAAAAAATGAAAAATCTGTTATTTTTGATGCTGTGCCTCCTTAATCTAAATTTCTTCAAACTGGCTGCACCATGATGAAGTAACAAACATACATAAAATTGGCTTTGTGATGCTCTAACAATGAACGACATGTACATTTCCATGCAAACACATGTGGATCTGCTTTTATTTACTGTTACTCAGTATACTGTGATCACTTTTTAATGGTTACCATTCTATTGTCAAGTATAGTAGCAGATTTAGGCATGGGCGCAGGGGCGCGCCAGCCCCTTTTTAAACTTTTTTTTTAAATCAGGTGCATTTTCCCAAAGAAGCTTGTCTACAAATGCACCTAATACATCAGAGATGCGATTGGAGGTTGCAGTCAGATGATTTTTTTTTTTTATAACGATCCTCCTCCAACTTCATCTCCATTGTAATTTAGGCGTGTTGGTGGGAGCTGTCATATGGCTGAGTAAGTTAACCTTTTGTCGGAAGATAATTTACTTTAATTTTAAAATAAAAATACAGTTGGACAAATGACTTTGAGCTACTCTTCTACAGTGACACAGTGATCTGCACTGAGGTAATGCTAATTCTTTTTATTTTACTGACTTACCAATTTTCAAAGCGCCAAAACAGTACATTTTTCTCCAGAAGAGTATTATGTACATTAAAGATTTCTTTGTACTCTTTAAGTGACCGTGTATAGTAATTTTCTTAGTTCTCCCCTTAAACATTGTTATATGTACATTTTTGAATTCAATCAGGTACTTGGCTATCCAAGCACTGAGGCACAAATCGCAAAATATATTAAAATATTCTAGTGTTGAGAGTGACCTACTGTACACTTCTAGGTATTGCTTAAGCCAGTAAAGTTAACTAACATGCTTGTTGTGAGGCAGGGTGAATGCTGGAGCTAATAAGAAGCAAACAATGATGTGTCATGTGTTGAGCATATTACTTTTTACCCTATGGTTTCTGTAACAGTTTGGTCTGACAGTTCATTGGTACCAGTGAGGGTGACAGGATGTGATGCTGTGAAGAAATTATAATGCAAACAAATAATGTTTAAATGGATAGCTGATCTTTATTGCTTTTTTTAAACGAAGTTCGATATATAAGAGGTAAGTTAAAAACAAATGTCACGATGGTCAGATAACTTAAAACACTTTTAGTCAATGGTGTAGCTGGAGTGGTGGTCCACCCAGGCACACATTTACATTACGTGTTTTAATTGAAAAAAAAAAGTGACTTTTAAGGGTGTTCTTCATCTTCGTCCCATAGCATCTGTTCTTCCAGTCACGTCTGTGCATGCCACACAATTTGAAATACAGTACAGCATTTGTTTTGATCATTTTGCTGCCTGTCCTAAGTAAGGAGAGTTTTCAATTTCTTATTGGCTCGCACATTTTTTGCCGGTTCTTATTATTGCCTGCGAGTGCACTAGTGAATGTATTTTGCTGATTCTTATTGCTGCCAGGGTGTTTAATTTGTTTTGCTGCTGGCTCTTATTGCTCTGTGTGTTGCTGGTTCTTATTGCTCTGTGTGTTGCTGGTTCTTATTGCTCTGTGTGTTGCTGGGTTGATGGTTCTCATTGCTCTGTGTGTTGCTGGGTTGATGGTTCTTATTGCTCTGTGTGTTGCTGGGTTGATGGTTCTTATTGCTCTGTGTGTTGCTGGGTTGATGGTTCTTATTGCTCTGTGTGTTGCTGGGTTGATGGTTCTCATTGCTCTGTGTGTTGCTGGGTTGATGGTTCTTATTGCTCTGTGTGTTGCTGGGTTGATGGTTCTTATTGCTCTGTGTGTTGCTGGGTTGATGGTTCTTATTGCTCTGTGTGTTGCTGGGTTGATGGTTCTCATTGCTCTGTGTGTTGCTGGGTTGCTGGTTCTTATTGCTCTGTGTGTTGCTGGGTTGCTGGTTCTTATTGCTCTGTGTGTTGCTGGGTTGCTGGTTCTTATTGCTCTGTGTGTTGCTGGGTTGCTGGTTCTTATTGCTCTGTGTGTTGCTGGGTTGCTGGTTCTTATTGCTCTGTGTGTTCCAGGTTCTTATTGCTTTGTGTGTTGCTGGTTCTTATTGCTCATAGGTTCATAGGTTCATAGCTAGGTACTAGGCTATTGGCCCTAGCGCCTATACAAGCCTAACCAAAAAGGTACCCTGGCTTTCGCCACCCTAGAAAATTATTTTCCTGTGCCTCTGTCAAGCAGAACCACAGAAGTAATCCCCGGGGTGAATTTCCTATTACTGACCCAATCATCAAGATTTTTCTTGACGAGTGCTAATGAGGAGCTCTGTTTGACATAAATAGGTAGTCTGTTCCAGAGTATGGGAAGTCTCTGGGACAGGAATCTATCCCTCCAGCATGTTCTGTTTATTGTGGTGACAAGGTTTAGGTCCCTAGAGTGTGTAGGTTGGAGGGATTGGGATTTCTTTAAGTGGAGCATGTCCAACAGCTCTAGTTTTGACATAGCTTTGTATGTTAGGCAGAGATCGCCTCTGAGTAGGCGATATGCGACGGAGTAAAGCTGAAGTTTTTTGAGTCGGTCTGCATAAGGCATATGTTTGAGGCCAGTAATCCTCTTTGTGAGGTATTTTTCCTACCTTTCCAGTTGTTGTAGATGTCTTATGTGGTACATACCAAAAGGGGCGTTGTACTCTATAATGGGTCTGAAGAGTGATGAGTAGAGGGGAACTGTAACCTCTTTTTTTCTGGATGAGAAACCTTTTGTGATGAGGTGTGCCATGTAGAAGGATTTCCTGACCACTGTGGTGATGTGATTATTAAAGGAGAGACTTCTGTCCACCTATGTCCCAAGGTCTCTTATCACACTTTCAGTGTTAAGTAGACTACCGCTTATGTGGTAGTTCATGGGTATAGAGTTTTTACCATAGGGGATGACAATGCACTTTTTGGCATTGAGCTTGAGACCATGGCTTTGACACCAGGCATCTGTCTCAGTGAGGCCCTTTTGTAGGATGTCCATATCATTAGGAGTTTCGATTATGGCTCCTAGTTTGCAGTCATCTGTAAATTTAGTTAGCCAAAGACCTTCTGTATTAGCCTGTACTTCAGAGAAGTAGATACCAAACAGGAGAGGACCCAGGACTGAACCTTGTGGTACTCCACTTGTCACTGGTCTGAAGTCTGATTTGGAGTCTGCTACTTTCACAGTGTGGGTTCCGTCAGTAAGCCAGTTGGCAACCCATCTTGTGACATAGGGGATTATACCTAGCTTAGTGAGTTTATCTATAATTCCAGAGTGAGGGATGGTGTTGAATGTCTTGGCGAGATCTAGATAGGCTGTGTGAACCACCTTACCTTCATCTATGACTTTGGTGACTGCTTCAAAGAAGTCTATTAGGTTTAGGAGACATGATCTGCCTTTTACAAACCCGAACTGTGTGGGGTCCAGAGTTTGGAGATCTTCAATGTCTTTGTTTATGAGTTCCATGATGATACGTTCCATGGCCTTGCAGACCAGGCTCATCAGGCTAATGGGGTGGTAGTTCCCGGGGTCTGTTATGGCCCCCCCTTTGTGGAGTGGGTTAACCGTCATGGTGCGCCATTCAATGGGCACAAAGCCTGAGGTGAGGCTATGGCTGAACATGGTACTTAGGTGGGGTGTCAGTTCATTCTGTAGTTCGTATAGAAGGCAGCCTGGGATGTTGGCAGGTCCCATGGATGCTGTGTTCTTGGCTTTGGAGAGTGATGTTTTTACCTGTGCAGCTGTGATTACAGGAACTTTGCATTCTTCTGGTAAAATGGGCCCTTTAGGGGGTGAGAGGGGGGTAAAGTTATCACTGAACCTATCTGCCAGGATGTTGCCAATATCAGTTGGTTCTGTATATTTAGTGTCATTGTCCTGTAACTCAGAGCAGATCTGAGTGTTGACATTGAGATTATAGATATAGCTTTAGAATGCTTTGTGGTTGTCTTCAGAATCAGTGGTGATTTTGTTTTCATAACTAACTTTGGAGGATTTTATGAGGAATCTCAGCTTCTTACTGAGGCTGACCAGGGAGTTCCTCCAATCGTGGGATTTTACTCTTTTTTGCAACAGTTTCTTTCTTCTGTTGTAGAGTTTGTTTATGGCAGAAGACCACCAGACTGGCTTCCTTTTTTTGGAAGATAGCATCTTGGTTCTGTTAGGGATAGCACGATCCATGCACTTGTGTAATTGCTTATAAAGTGCATTTGTGTAGGATTCAGCAGTTGTACCTCTATTGTCCATCTGCATGGGTGTCGTTAAGTTTGCCACTTCTGTCTTAAGAAGCATGAAGTTAGCTTTGGAAAAAATGTTTACAGTTGTTTTCCTAATGGGGGGTGGGACCGGGATGTGGATGTCTAGGGTGATTAACTTGTGGTCAGATCTGACCAACGAGGAGCTGCCCTCTGTTGTGGAACACCGGTCACCCATGTTGGTGATGACCAGGTCTAGGATATTGCTGCCTCTGGTGTGGATGTGGATAAGTTGATCCAAGGCATTGGAATTGATTATTTCAAGAAAACATTGAGCAAAAGAGTTGGTACATGAGTAGTTTTCCCAGTTAATGGTGGGGTAGTTGAAATCACCCATTATTAGGGTGTTGGGTTGTACCTTAATATTTTCCAGTGAATCAAGAAAAGAGGAGTGAGAATCCTAGGGCATGGTGGGGGGTCTGGAGCAAGGTACAATCTGGATTGTGGTTTTGCCCAGAGTTAGTTGAACTTCGATAATCTCGGATGCATTATGCTGAGCAACTAGCTTGGAGGTGTGGATATCCTTAATGAATATGGACACACCTCCATCTTTAGTGCTTCGGTCCGAGTTTGGTGGCCGAAAGGTGTAGCATGAATTATAGCCTGGTAATGCAGGGGTGCTCTCTGGAGCTTTGAACCAGGTCTCTGTCACTGCACAGATGTTGATGTTCTCCATTTTAAGGAGTGCCTCGAGTGAGTGCATTTTGAGGTTTAGACTTCTAGCATTGAGTAGCATTACCCTCAGATTTTGCTTGCTTGTACCTGTTATGGTGTTGAATTTGTCATTTGAACCTTGCCTAAAAAAGGCACTATAGGGGTGACAAGAGCCTTTGCCAGTATCCGGAATCCCAAGGGTGACAGGTGCAGACCATCTCTGGCAAAGCAGCATGGTCTGTCGATCATGTCATCCCAGGCAGACAGATACTGGATTCCCTTAGAATGACACCAGAAGCTTAGCCAATTGTTAAAGTCAATCATTTTGTCCTTGTACTGTTGTATCATTCTGGGTGATGGCAGGATGCTACTCAGAGCTAGGGTCATACCTGCCTGGGATACAAGATTGGAGAGCTCCTCCAGGACTCTTTTCATGTAGTCCAGGGAGGTACGTCTCAGGTCATTCACACCAACATGGACAATGACAGAATCATATTTGTACTTGTTGTGGAGTGACCTGAGTGCATGCATTATGTGGCAGATCCTGGCACCCGACAGGCAGCTCACAGTAACTTTTTCCTTGTTTAGCCTGGTGAGTGGAACATCAGTGTGCCTGACTATAGAGTCACCTGTGACTAGAGTGTTGGGTTCGTTATGCCTTATGAACTGTAGTTGAGTGGCACACTAAGTATGCGGGCTATGTGTCATTTGGGTTGTGTTGGGGGGTGGAGGTTGCTTGCATTTCTGCTTTGGTGGTCTCAGTTGTTTGGGCAAATGTTTACTGAGAGCCTTCGCGAATGTAGGTATGTGTTTTGTGCTTGTGTGTGTGTGTTTTGGTGGTGTAGGTTTTGAGGGACTATGTGATGAGTCTGGTGTGGTGCAAGTGTTTACTTTCTCTTCTTGACTGTCTAGTCCAGTCTTCGGTGAAGAGAGCTTTGCTTCCAGTTTGGCTATATAAGTGCATCTCTCACAGGTCATAGTGTTGGGTGATAGGATGAGAGGGTTTTCTGTGTACATGAGGCAATTGCTGCATTGTTCCAAGATGCTCAAATTCATCAGGTAGACAGGAGAAAACACCGGGAGCTGACCTTTAGACATGCCTGGATAGTTGCTTATTTATTAAGTACTAAAACTGTTTTCCTCTAGACAAGTGAGGAAAGTTGAGTGCTGTAGTAATTTGTAGCTTATTTAGTGCTTACAATGACTTATGTACAAGAAAAATATTTGAGTGCTAAAACTAAAAAGCTGGCTAGTTGGCAAGGGAAAATTTGAAGAGCAGACTTTACGGAGCCAGGAATAGTTTAACCCTAGTTAAGTGGGGGGGGGGGGCTCAGGAGCTCAAAACAGTCCTGGACACAGCAACTCCATATCTGGACAAGACCTGACACAGGAAAGGGGAGAAGTAAGCTTAGGATTTTTTTTTTTTCAGTAAATTTTTTTTTTTCAGTAAAGTGGAAATGGAGAAAGCTGAAACAGAAGTTAATTCAACATTAAGAATCTGAGTGTGTTGGCCTTCACAAATGTTCTCTATTAGATTGAATGAACTAATGCCACTAGACTGGGAGGAGTGTTACAGATCAAATAAACAGTATGGGTGGGCAACTGCAAAGCCACCAAGTACAAGAACACCACAACACTTGGGAGGGTGGGTGGAAAAAATTACAGTTCCTAGCTGTAGCCACTAAATGAAAGTTTTAAACAGAGCAAGGAACAAGCAGAATCTAGAGATTGCTTTTAACTGTAAACAGACAATTATAGTAATGCACACTATTACTGATCCTAGCTGTAGAACTCAGAAACTTCAAAAAATCAAAAATGTACAAAAAAGCTTGGATAAAGCACTCACAAACAGAAAATACAACTCTCAGTATGAAAAAGCAGTTTACTGTTAAGTAATTCAATAAACATGCAATTACAGTAATGAAACAGTACCTAGCAATGAAAAATACAGTTATAACAGTATAAACAGTACATAAATGCAGTGAAATAATAACAAAAGCTTTATAACAGTGCAAAATATAGTAGATCAACTGTATAGCACAATTGTAAGCATTTCAGAGATGCAGTTCAGTGAAATAAGTGTAAGAAATAACTTATCCTGCTCTTGGAATCTTAAGGAATTTCCGCTTAGTTTCAGTAATGAAATACAATCCACAGCCTGATAAATACAAGCACAACTTTTTCAATACACAGGGTTTATATACCAGTAAGGATGGAAGAGTTAGAAGATCAAATTACTACTCAGCCCCTGCTATTACCAAATCACTCATACTACAGAAGATCAGGAGGCCTTGTTACTGTCAATAATAATGAAGACAGACTATCAGCAGAAAATGGCTGCCAGAAACACAGGAAACTCAAACAAAACTACCAAGCCTAGACAACAGGCCTCTATCAAGATTATGCCACCTTAGCAGAACACATACACCTCACTTTAAAAGCATAGAAAGAACACTCACAAAGAGAAAATACAAGTCTCAGCATGAAAAAGCAGTTTACAATTTAGTAAATTAAATAAAAATGCAATTATAGTAATATACACTATACAGTTCCTAGCTGTAGCCACTAAATGAAAGTTTTAAACAGACCAAGGAGCAAGTAGACTCTAGAGAATGCTTTTAACTGTAAACAGACAATTATAGTAATGCACACTATTACAGTTCCTAGCTGTAGAACACAGAAACTTAAAAAAAATCAAAAATGCACAGAAAAGCTCGGATAGAGCACTTACAAACAGAAAATACAACTCTCAGTATGAAAAAGCAGTTTACAGTTAAGTAATTCAGTAAACATGCAATTACAGTAATGAAACAGTATCTAGCAATGAAAAATACAGTTTAAACAGTATAAAACAGTACATAAATGCAGTGAAACAATAAAAAAGCTTTATAACAGTGCAAAATGTAGTAGAACAACTGTATAGCACAATTATAAATGTTTCAGAGATGCAGTTCAGTGAAATAAGTGTAAGAAATCCTGCTCTTGGAATCTTAAGGAATTTCCACATAGTTTCAGTAATGAAATACAATCCACAGCCTGATAAATACAAGCACAACCTTTTCAATACACAGGATTTATATACCAGTAAGGATTGAAGATTTAGAAGATCAGATTAATACTCAGCCCCTGCTATTACCCAATCACTCGTACTACAGAAGGTCAGGAGGCCTTGTAACTCTCAATAATAATGAAGACAGATTATCAGCAGAAAATGGCTGCCAGAAACACAGGAAACTCAAACAAAACTACCAGGCTAGACAACATGCCTCTATCAAGATTATGCCACCTGAGCAGAACACACAAACTTCACTTTAAAAGCATAGAAAGAACACTCACAAAGAGAAAATACAAGTCTCAGGATGAAAACGCAGTTTACAATTTAGTAAATTAAATAAAAATGCAATTATAGTAATGCACACTATTACAGTTCCTAGCTATAGCCACTAAATGAAAGTTTTAAACAGACCAAGGAGCAAGCAGACTCTAGAGAATGTTTTTAACTGTAAACAGACAATTATAGTAATGCACACTATTACAGTTCCTAGCTGTAGAACACAGAAACTTCAAAAAATCAAAAATGCACAGAAAAGATCGTATAGAGCACTCACAAACAGAAAATACAACTCTCTGTATGAAAAAGCAGTTTACAGTTAAGTAATTCAGTAAACATGCAATTACAGTAATGAAACAGTACATAGCAATGAAAAATACAGTTTAAACAGTAAAAAACAGTACATAAATGCAGTGAAACAATAAAAAAGCTTTATAACAGTGCAAACTGTAGTAGATCAACTGTATAGCACAATTATAAGTGTTTCAGAAGTACAGTTCAGTGAAATAAGTGTAAGAAATAACTTATCCTGCTCTTGGAATTTTAAGGAATTTCCGCTTAGTTTCAGTAATGAAATACAATCCACAGCCTGATAAATACAAGCACAACTTTTTCAAGACACACTGTTTATATACCAGTAAGGATGGAAGAGTTAGAAGATCAAATTACTACTCAGCCCCTGCTATTACCCAATCACTCATACTACAGAAGGTTAGGAGGCCTTGTTACTCTCAATAATAATGAAGACAGACTATCACTAGAAAATGGCTGCCAGAAACACAGGGAACTCAAACAAAACTACCAGTCCTAGATAACAGGCCTCTATCAAGATTATGCTACCTGAGCAGAACACAGAAACCTCACTTTAAAAGCATATAAAGAATACTCACAAAGAGAAAATACAAGTCTCAGTATGAAAAAGCAGTTTACAATTTTGTAAATTAAATAAAAATGCAATTATAGCAATGCACACTATTACAGTTCCTAGCTGTAGCCACTAAATGAAAGTTTTAAACAGATCAAGGAGCAAGCAGACTCTAGAGGATGCTTTTAACTGTAAGCAGACAATTATAGTAATGCACACTATTACAGTTCCTAGCTGTAGAACACAGAAACTTCAAAAAATCAAAAATGCACAGAAAAGCTCGGATAGAGCACTCACAGACAGAAAATACAACTCTCAGTATGAAAGAGCAGTTTACAGTTAAGTAATTCAGTAAACATGCAATTAAAGTAATGAAATAGTATTTAGCAATGAAAAACACAGTTAAAACAGTATAAAACAGTACATAAATGCAGTGAAACAATAAAAAAAGCTTTATAACAGTGCAGAATGCAGTAGATCAACTGTATACCACAATTATAAGCATTTCAGAAGTGTAGTTCAGTGAAATAAGTGTAAGACATAACTTATTTCTGTGTGTTGCTGATTCTTATTGCTCTGCGTGTTGAATTTCTGGAATGTCTGGCTCATACATTTGGTCTGTTCCTCTTAAAATTTGTGGTTTTCTGGCAAATCACTAAGAATTGAATTCACTAAATAATGATAGCCATTTAAGTTTCAGTCTTTGTACCTTCAGGAAACACATGGTAACACAAAACATGTTTTATTCTAGTAACTTTCTAAGATTATACAAGAAATGTTTAAAAATTGTCCCTGGTTTTGGGCTTTTTACCCTCCCAATAACTTTTGGCTTTTACCAGATTTTTTGTCCTGCAAATTTGAGAGATTTAGTTGAGTGTCAAGTGAATTTTATAAGGAGCTGAGAGCTTTTGGGAAAGAGAAGTTCTGCTTATGCCCAGTTTGTATTGTTAGTAGCACAGAAGATAGTATACTTGCTTTTGATGCAGAAGGCTGTGGGTTCTAATCCCACAGTATGTAGATGGATTGCTGATATGTTACTATGTTGCACTTTAAAGGGAGTGAATACTGCAGTCCTGTGTATATCCTCCTTTGGTGGAGATAACAGTTGCATCATTACTAGGTTTGCCATCCATTCCCTATTGCAATATTACTAGCTTATCATTTTTTAAATGTAACATAGGCAATTCATTCTTCAAGGGCAACAGGCACTTTATTTGTAGATGAAACAATGAAATATAAAGTTGTTTGCTAGCAGCAACTTCTTCATTAGTTACAGATCTCTTTAATATGGATTTAGATTACTTTTACTTTTCCAGAGATTTTGCATGTTTACTGATATTGGTGGGTTGTAATGACAGAAGTTTCAGTAGACTCTGATGATGGAAATGTTCTGAATTGGGCAGTTTTGTCATTGCTGCTTTATGTATTAAATGTTCAAAACAATAAATTTAAAACACGCTCTAACAAGTGTGCTGTATTATATAAGGAATATAATTTAATACAATCAAGAAGGTGAATCAAAGAACACATGTATGTTTGAATGTTCCTAAATATGTCTGCAAGGAGCCTATGATTTGAAAACAGCCCAAAGTTAAACTTTATCCATCACTGGCCAGATGCATTTTCTTTGAATGTTGGTTTCAATGCTGTTTCAATGAATGTGAGTTTAAAGGGCAGAGAAGTTTTACTGCTAAGTCTATTTTCATTGTGAGACTGTTTTTCTTTGTTTAGCAGATTTCGATTATCAGTGTTTGTGCTATAAAATTTTAAAATAAAATTTTAAATGAAATGCATAATAGTAAATGTAGAAGTAAAGCATAGAGCAGCATGCACATTACAGTGTTTATGGTAAATGGGGAGACATAGCCAAGTAATGGGACACTGGAATGACTGCGGGGGGAAGGGGTTCTGTGTATCGGGGGCCCATTTGACCATGATTTTTGTAAAAAGGGCTGCAAACTGAAAGACAGTCCTGGGCAGCATAAACTCTAGCTATGCCACTGCTTTTGGTTAAGTTATTAAGGCGCTATTGTAGAATAGTGTGTCAGATATTTGAACTGAAACCCAAAAATGACAGCACTTTATATATGTTTGAATGTAAATGTGTCTCCCTATTTTTCTCTCAGTGGTGGATTTGCAGACCTAATGATTCTTGTCTCCTGAACTGAGAATTTTAAATTTGTAACTGAATAAGAAAACACATAGATTGATGGTTTTGTTTGGGCTGAACTGCCTATTGATAGACTTTGTAACTGCAGTCAAAAACTGGCCACAGTATCAATTAAATTCAGTTTTATTTGATCATAAATAGGTTATGAGACACTCATACTGGCCGACCTTTCAACCAACAGCCCTGATCCATCAATTCACAGCGGTCTTTTTTTTCCCACTTGTGCACAAGGCATCGGGTTATCACTTCAGCAACAACCCTGGTGTCCTTAGCAAACTGAAATGATGATTAAAAATATAATTGAAATATAAAAGAAAAAAATATATAATTGAAATAGATACAAGGAAAAGAGACAACACATGAAAAATAATAATAAAAAATTAACTTATTTACAAGTTAAGAGCGGTATGCAGAGCAGCCATAACAAGTGACAAGTGAACATGTTTTTTTAATCGGTCGTGTTTGGTTTAAAGTTTCTAGGTAACTCAAGAATGTTTGTGTACATACACGTAGCTCTCCTTAATGTGAAAGTTTTACTAACAGCTGCATCTAGAAAGCTCACATCATGGTTAATAATGCTGTAATTAAGAGTATATTGATGAATTGACGATTTTGTATTTACAACAGATATTTGTTAAAAATGTCATTATTAAATGTGTGACAGACCCTTTTAATGTGGAACATGCAGTTTAAATGAAGTACATTTGAGAGGTTTATATTGGGTTGGAACTGGAAAGAAAATGATGCTTTCATTACACAAAAGGAGAAAATTGAAGCTGAATAGCTGATTGAGATCTTTAGATGTCTTGGGGATGGTAACAAAGGCAGAATTACAAGAATAGATGGAGGATGGCGAAATAAGGTAAAAGTTTTATTGCCTTGGAAAATTAGGTGGTTGATATCCTCACTGGCATGGATTTTGTCCTGTGTAGTAGTTCTAGTTATGCAGAATACTTCTGTATTGGTAAGGAGCTTCTGTGATGGATGCCACATATGAGGCAAATGTTTTGTGCCTCTGAGTGCTTGAATGTGTTTTTTGATAATGCAGAGGTGAGTTATGGAACAGGTGGTTGTGTATGTGAGCTGATAGGAGCTTAATCAGTGACTGCTAATCATTTATGGTACTTAAGCATTTGGGAGTACATTTAGAAATTTACCATTCAAAGTAAGAAATGTAGAATGCTTTGATTGTGGTATAAAGCTCATGTGATGAATGGTATGTCTGAGGTGAACATGCTGTGGTTTTAGGTGAGATTCTAACCTTTTTAACAGTGCATATGAGCTAGCTGAGCAATAGTCATGGAAGAGGAGGTTTGCATATCAGGATTGATAGGAGCTTAATCAGTGGTTGGTATTCATTTTATGGTTGTTAGGCATTTGGGAGTACATTTAACATACAGAGTAAGAGATTCAATTTTGAATTATTTGAGGGCACCTATTGGAATGTGTAGCAGAGAGAATGAGCCAGGGAAAGGTTTGACACATTGGGCAATGATTTTATTTTGCTTTCTTGGCTAAAAATGTGTTTTATGGCATAACCTGCTTTCATTTGTTGATTTATGTGGGTGGTAAATATCAATGATGCATCTGTCCAGAGGCTGAACTGTTGTTGCTAACAGTGTAAAATGTTTCATTAGGTTACTAAGCCAGAAGATATAGCAAACCTACTGGCTGATTAAATTCAGCTCCAACTTTACCCCTTTCTCCCTCTTAACCTTCCCTCAGAAATATCATCTAATATAACCCCCCCTGCTATCACTAGGGAACAGGTCCTTGAGGCCAAGAACACTGCATCAATGGGTCCAGACAATATCTCAGTATGCCTTCTAAACAGCATGAAACTGATCCTCCATAGCCTCTAGAATTGCTATTTAACTATAGCTTCCAAACAGGCTTTTTGCCACATGAATGGAGAATAGCAAATTCATCCCTCTGCACAAATGTAGGCCATCTACAGACCCTGGAAACTACAGGCCAATAAGTCCCACTAGTCTTGTATGTAAAGCCATGAGAAGAATTATCATGGAAATGATCAATAGTGGTATAGTAAACCTCCCAAACACTGGATCCAACCCAGTTTGGTTTTGTCAAGGGCAGATTATGCCTACTCAACCTGGTAGACTTCTTTGAGGTTACCAAAGCAATGGATGAGGGGAAAATGGTTCACACTGTCTACCTTGACCTGGCTAGGGCATTTGACACAATACCTCACTTGGGCATTGCTGACAAACTCAAAAGGTTGGGTACAAACTCATATGTCACCCAGTGGATAGCCAACTGGCTCACAGACAGGACCCAGGAAGTTAGAATTGGGCAGCCACCTCTACAAAGAGGCCAGTCACAAGTGGAGTCCCTCAGGGATCAGTCCTTGGACTATTCCTTTTTGGCATTTACTTCTCTGAAGTCAACACCAATGTCAGTGGTCTCTGGCTGATAAAATTTGCAGATGATTGCAAATTAGGAGCTGCCATTGAATCTGCAGGGGGGCTGAATACAGGCAAACAACTGGTGTCAGTGCCACAGACAAGAAATGCATAATAGTATTCTTCAGGAAGTCATCCACCCCTGGTAACTATCATATTGACAACATACCCCTTAGAGTTGACCCAGTAGTCAGGGACTTGGGGACATGCATGGATAGTAATCTAGCCTTTGACTATCATGTGTCTACAGTAGTGAGGAAATCCTATGCTGAGCAACTTATAAACAAAGGTATGGCATCTAAGTCCAAGGAAGTCATTGTTCCATTGTATTTGGCATTTATAAGACCTGTCAACTACAATACCCCCTTTGGTATGTACCTAACTAGGTCATACCTGTCAACCCCTTAAAGCAAAAAATCTGGACAAAGACATTTATAAAAGTGGGACAAAGGCCCAAAAGTAGGAACAATTTTTAAATATTGCTCTTACAAACTTAGAAAGTTAGTAGAACAACAGGTTTTATATTAGCATGAATTTTCTGAAGTGTGTGAAGTCTGAAACTCAAATGTCATTATTTTCTAACGTCAGTCTTTAGTGATTTGCCACTAATTTGCCAGAAAACCACAATTTTATGAAAAACAGACAAAAATATGAGGCAACAATCTGGACATTCTGGAAAAATTGTACAGCTGAGAGATATGCCAGGCATATCCAACTACTGGAACGTCCACTGAGGTTCCTCACTAAAAGAATACAGGGCTTAAGTAAAATGTCCTATGCAGACTGCCTTAAGGCTCTATCCTTGTATTCTGTCTCTTACATGCTTTTGAGGTGAGATATATTCCTGATATGCAGAGTATTGTCAGACCCCACTGTGCTGGATCTCCTGCATATCCACAAAACAAAGAGTACCAGAATGACCTGTTGTAAAGACTTAAACCTTACCTGTGATATAAATTGGATCTGCTGGAGAGACAGGTATGTATCCCAGAGATTACCCAGTATGTACAAGTTCTGTGTGTTGCACAGGAATTAGCTGTTTCTTCTGCCATATCCACAGCAAAATCATATGCAACTGAATGTACATTGATGTCTTTCCACACATCAGAGATTCTTAAGATGGTCTTTTCACAACCAGCAAACCTAGTGTCCCACTTGCCTGCTTCCACCCCGGTAGTCAACTAACCAGACTGTGCCTCCCCCTTTTGCAAATTCCTGGATCCGCCACTGTATACTGCTGGAGTGCAAAGATGTATGAATCTAGGAATCTCGGAACATATTTTTTGGAAAGATCTGCAAGCAATATCTGATTCTCCTCATTTGACTGAGTCAGCTGGAGCCACTGTATCCTCCCCTGGCTAATTGCAAGCCACATCATGGGCCATTGAGGAGATTGAGGCCACTGATGCTGCATCATACTACTGCTGCTGCTGCTGGGGAGTGTTTTATATACTATTTCCCCACCATAAGCTTGTGTCCAGTAACATCCCAAGTGTGGGACTTGTGATGTATGTGGACACTGCACTGCTTATCAGTTCTATAGGGAATGATGCCAGCATGATGCCTCACCCCTCATTTCCCAGCCATAATAGTTTGTCCAGTTCATGTGCTCTTCCCTTCTTCTCTCTAAATGATGATATGCATCCTGCTCTTCTGTGTCTTGGCTATAGTCAGAGTAATGTTCAACTAAGCTATGGTGTTTCTATTTTCTCTTAACATGTGCAAGCTTAGAGTGCAATATTAAATAAAAAAAAAAAAAAAAAACAACAGTAGTCAGAGGGTGCCTGCATTACATGATTTGGAAAATAAACTGCAGTAGGTTTGTCCTTCATAAATCCAAGGAGGGTTATAAGCATGCACATGCACACACACACACACACACACACACACACACACACACACACACACACACACACACACACACACACACACACACACACACACACACACACACACACACACACACACACACACACACACACACACACACACACACACACACACACACACACACACACACACACACACACACACACACACACACACATACTTGCATGCACACACACACACACACACACACACACACACATACACACACACACAGACACACACGCATGCACACGCACACACACACACACACATACATGCATGCACACACACACACACACACACACACACACACACACACACACACACACACACACACACACACACACACACACACACAGACACACACACACACACACACACACTATAACCACAGCACACCCTCATCTTGCAGAAACATAAAAACCACACTGTAAGCCGGTTTGTAATTCTGCACCATAAAAAATTAAAATCAGATTTCCAGGATTTTAGTGAATCAGTATTTGGCATATTAATCAGTCTTTGTGCAATTCTTTACTAAGCCAAACCTCCATAAAATGCATTACTCCATAACATTGTGTCCCCTTTTCCTACTGTTATCTAGTACTGTTTTCAATTTCTCTTAAGGACTTACAGTGTGATTATCCCAACAAATTGGCTATTTAGTGTTGCTTCAAGTATATGTATACCAAAAAAATTCCTGGTTTACTCTTTTCCTCATATTGATTGTCTAATTTCTGTTGTTAAATTTTCTTATATGCCTGGAGCTTTTCTCCCCAGGCCTCCGCTGAAAAAGGGCTTTTGCTCAGTCGGACACTCCCAGTCAACAAATGTGAAACAAACAAACAAACATATGTCCTCCTTTAAACAGCAAGGTTGGGGTTGGCATAATGGTCAGGGTGTTTACCTCACAAATGCAAGGTACAGAGTTTGTTTCTCAACTTGGAAGGGAAATTGGCTAGGCTTAAAATGACTCACTCATGATGGAAGCTAGCCTAGTATTTAGCTATAAATCTAAACCATATATCTTGGGGGGAGGGTTTGACATAATGGCAAAGATCTTCACCTCACAGATACAAATTACAGGGTTTGATTCTGACTTCTGGTTATTGGCTAGGGTTGTACTAGTCTGCAGACTAATAGCCCACAAATTTCTGTAAACTTCCATAAATGTATCAACAGCATGAACGGACCTCATTACAACTTTCAATTTTCAGTAGTCTATGCCCAAACTATTGGCTGTTTTTGTCAATTTTGCTCTATTTGTGCAAATATCTGTATCTCAGAAATTATTCAACATTGTTCATACACTTTTAGGGGAATATTACCTGCAAAATTTTCTAAGCACCTATATTATGGGTGCCTACCTCCAAAGATGAAGGTATATATTTATCTTGAATTTTAATTAATACAAACTCATTTTAATGTCATTTAATAATAAAATATATGAAAGGCTAATAACAAGTTCAATAAAAGAAGGTATAGACACATCTCTGTTATCCACAAATGCATATTTTTTACAACATTTTATATTTGTTTTTTTAAATGTGTGTGCCTTCTGTGGAAGGTTGGGCGCCAGGCTGGCAACTCGACACTGTAAAAACGCCACTGCCAATCATGACCAGACAGGTGATTTGCTGTGGTGACCCCTAACCGGGAAAAGCTGAAAGAAGAAGAAGAATATCTTTTACTCTGACTGTTTTGAAGTGAATATACTATTCTCTGCAGCCTGTTAATCAGCTCTCAAAATATCATCATTGGAAGGACACTGTCATCCTGTAATGGTGACTGGACTCAGAGAGCAAAGATAACCTGTGTTGCATTCATATTACATTGTCTCTCTTCTCCAAGTTTGTGTTATCTCAGAGCTGATGTGTGTGTGTGTGTGTGTGTGTGTGTGTGTGTGTGTGTGTGTGTGTGTGTGTGTGTGTGTGTGTGTGTGTGTGTGTGTATATATATATATATATATATATATATATATATATATATATATATAGATAGATATATAGGTTCATAGGTTGGTACTAGGCTATCGGCCCTAGGGCCTATACAAGCCTACCCATAACAATTCCCTGGATATTTCTTCCCACAATATTTACTTCCCTGGACCCCTATCTAGCAGGGCGACTGACATGATCCCGGGGTGAATTTCCTATCTCCCATCCAATCATCAAGGTTCCTTTTGAAGAGGGCCAAGGAGGCACTCTGCTTGACATGTATGGACAGTCTTTTCCAGAGTATGGGGAGTCTCTGGGTCAGGAACCTATCCCTCCAGCATGTTTTGTTCATTGTGATGACAAGGTTTAGATCCCTGGAGCGTGTGGCTCTGAGGGATTGGGATTTCTTTAAGTGGAGCATGTCCAACAGCTCAGGGTTTGACATGGCCTTATACGTTAATCAAAGATCGCCTCTGAGTAGACGATATGCCACAGAGTATAGCTGGAGGTTTTTTTAGACGGTCAGCAAATGGCATCTGCTTTAGGCCTGTGATTCTTTTAGTGAGCTATTTCTGTGGCCTTTCCAGCTGTTGCAGATGTCTTGTGAGGTACATACCAAACAGGGCATTATACTCTATAATGGGTCTAATGAGGGATGAGTACAGTGGGACAATGACCTAATTTTTTCTGGATGAAAAGCCCTTAGTGATGAGGTGTGCCACATAGAAGGATTTCCTAACTGTTGTGGCGATGTGGTTATCAAAAGTGAGACCACTGTCCACCTGTGTCCCTAAGTCTCTCATCAAACTTTCGATGTTTAGTGTACTGCCACCTATGTGGTAATTCATGGGTACATGTTTTTTTCCAAAGGGGATAATTATACATTTTTTGGCATTAAGCTTGAGCCCATGGCTCTGGCACCAGGCATCTGTTTCTGTAAGGCCCTTTTGTAGAATATCCACATCATTTGGCGATTCAATAATGGCTAATAGGCACAAAACAAGATGAGCTTACACTGCAAAGTCCAACAGGGTTTAATAGCTGAGTAAAACAAGCTTACAGCAATCAGTAGTCCAGTGCACACTCTGGTAACTGCCAAGCAATAAAAAGTTAAAAGCGATCTGGCTGCACAAAATCCAAGTCACAAAGTGTAAAGCGCTTTTCGTTAGGAATCGCTTCTTCTAACTTCATCAGACAATAGTGCTCAAAAAAAAAACACAAGTTTAAGTACTCTCCTAGTAACTCATACTTGTTAATACAATTAAGCAAATTGAACACAGTCACATTATTTAAAGGTATAATCCTAAAATGCTAAAATACTGAAGTCAAGCAGTTTGTTGTTGTTAAATCATTAGATAAAATGAGTGCCTTAATTTATGAAAAACCAAAGTTCTGTTCTCTTATAACGGAACATGTAGTAAGTTAAGTAATATTAATTAAAATCGTAGTTAGTTCACTTTACTTATTGCTAATGCTCAGGGACCCGTGGAAGTAGTAGTCTTTTTATAAAAAACTGTATTGTGTAACATATCTTTTAACCTATAAAGTGTGGGTGTAACCTAGCAATTATAACCTCCATAGGGCTAATAAGCATCTATTATTTAACCATCCAACAAAAATAATGTATGTACAGCTACTACCTCTTAAGGCTCTTTAGTTTTAGCACACATAGAATAGAAGTCATTTCATTCAAGCCCAGTGGGAAGCATGCATTGAGTCTAAGCTGCCACAAAAGTTCCAATTTCTCCAGCATAAGTGTAGACGCCTCTCCACTACTATTCATCTCAATTGAGTCGATGGCCTTAAATTTGAAACTGTGGTTAGGGTTTTCAATGCAGTGTCTAGCTAGTGGGCTCTCCATTTTCCTTTTGTTAATGTAATAAACATGTTTGTAAATCCTTTCCTTAAACTTACAACAGCAGTCCACATGTTGGAAACCAACGTCTCATTAGAGATAGAACTGAGTAACCCCGTAGTTAGGAATAGTATTGGACCACAAAGGGTGCAAAATTGTTTGAGATTTGTGACTACATTCTCTTTAGATTATGAAGCCCTGATTGCAATATTGGGCAAAAACTGGCAGTTGCTATTGTCTGATAGGGATATACAAGGAAAGTTGAGAGATAAACTGCTGGTCACCTGGAAAAAAGGAAGGAACCTAAAAAAAACTTACTGAAAGTAGTAACAGCACTTTTAGAGGCACCCCCAGGGACATTTAAATGTGAGGCATGTAACTAGTGTCGACATATTGCTACAGGGTCAAAATTTATTATTAGGGGGTGAGATTATTTCCTGAAGAACAAGTTTAACTGTAACTCCAAAGCCTTAGTCTATGTAGCATTATGTCAGTGTTGCCCTAGTTTTTATGTAGGCAAGACTGATTGTAAGTTTAAGGAGAGGATTTACGAACATGTTTATTACACTGTTTTGAGAAGCAACTTCCCAAGGTTTTAAATATTTTGCGCTCAGTTAATCTCTTGTTGCCTGGCTAAATGAGATGTGATGTAATCCTGTTTTGCAAATGTTGCAGTTTTTTTTTTATTTCAAAACACCATTATAACCTGCTTTTGACAAACATCAAATCTCTATCTTGCTTTAAGATATTTTGACATTTTCAGGAAAAAGACACCTCGATGGTTTGTATTTTATTGAGTATTGTGTGACTTAATACCTACCATAAAAAAACATGCAACAGAGTCTCATGCATGCCTGTCAAATAAAGCAAATATGTGTACTTTACTGAAACCTTTACAGAGAAAAATATCACCTTTTCCAAAGAAATGAATTACTTTTTATTTCCGTTTCATAACAGCACAGTAATGATATGCTTCAGATATATATATACTTAGTTTGTTAAACTATGCAAATGTGAGATATGCAAATCTGTGGTGAACTGAATGTCAAAAACCTGAGCATTCAAAAGTGTGTGTACAACTGTCGTACTTAACAACCAGTCATGTTTTTGAGCCATTTCAAATATTTTTATGAATAATATGTCATGCACCACCACTATATAATATACTTAGCTAATGAGTATAAAGCATATGCACAATGTTTTCATGTAATGTACTTTACAATATATCAAAAATATGAGTCTAAAATGACGGGACAATCATTATTACCCTGGATTAAAATCCCCATTTAGTGGAAATATAGGACATTTTTACTTTTGATTTAAAAGCAACATTATAAAAGCATATTATAGATCAGGCCTGTTTTTTGTATACTGAACAAAATATCATGCATAGAGTATAATGCAAAATGTTGGACTGTGATACTGAAGACTTATGAAGTAGTACATTCAGTAACGTTGTATAATTAAGTAATAAAATTAGAAAGGATAGGCATTATAAGGAAAAAGTACAAGGACTGCAATCTATGAGAAAAAGACATAAGATATGGCTTATGGTAGTCATTACTTTGGGATAAAATATTTGGAATACCTGGTGAGGAAAATGCTGTAATTTAGGTGTATTGCAGATTAATAAGTGTTTGGGGCTTAACTGATTGAATATAGAGCTTATATGTAGACAGATAAATTAGCATCAGATATGAAACTGTACCTGAAACAACAGTAATATGGCAGAAGCCATTGGACCAGAGGCCAGAAGAAATATGGATTACACCTGTGTGAAGGAGAGACAAATGGAGGCCACAGAGGTCAGCTCTGATGTGGGAGTCTTAGTAAAAAAAGGGACTGTAAGACCAGTGAAAGTCCTGGTAATAGAGACAGTAAGTACCTCATTGAAATGACAGTGGCAAAAACATTTCTTTTATTGCTGATTTAGAACCTAGAATTGAAATTGGGACTAACAGTACCATTGTTTGTTTTTTGTTGTTGTTTGTTGTTCTCATAAAACTTGAGTGGTGCCTCCAATGTATCTAAAAGACTAATGTTAAAGGCACTTTTTTAGAACTCTTGCAAATGGTGTGTCATTATCAAATTGATAACTGGTCAAATTATGGCAGTATCAAATTGGCATTCCTAATTGAATTGGCATGTGTTCATATATGCCAGCAATGTACAACATGGATATTTCTCAGTGACAGGGAATATATTATGTCAAAATTGACATATTTAAGTTTCAAGAGTGCGGAGAATTGGGGGAGGGGAACTGCCTTTGCCCCATGCAGAAATATGTTTTTACTTGCATTTTGGATTTTGTATTGAATTTGGTAAATTTTGTTGTATATATCTCTATATATACGGCTTTTTTTGTTGGTAATTAATACATGGTTGTGTGATTAGAAGAACTGTCATGGTTTTGTCTTCTTTTTACATCATTCAAGCACAGCATGGATAATGGCTTCAAGGGAGATTGCATTTATTATGTTACTGATAGTCAGAAATTTCGGCCATTCAGCCTGTATGGTGTATGTTTGAATGCCAGGATTATGAAGGTGTAAGACTCAATGTTGTACTGTTAAGTCTTTGTATATATTGGATGCATTACTGCTTATACTTACTGGCTTGCTTTGTAATACAGAGTTTTGTATTATATTCAACAGGGTATCATTTGGAATACTTGATTTGAGAATACTAGAATAACTACCCTGAAGGGTCATTTTAACTAATAACATGAGGCCAAAAATCATACCCTGTATTTTGTGTTTATGAGGTGAAGACCTTAATCATTATGCCAAAGCCATCCCTAATAATATAGGAATGTGCCATTGTAACAGTTAAGGGAAACAAGAATCGCATAGGTGGTTTCCTTACATAGTTCAATTAACTTGAAATGTAGTTTAGGTAAGAGAGTTATAAATGATTTGAGATTACTCTGTGAGGGTAATATTTAATTTTTAGAGGTAAAAGGATCATTGGCCCAGGTGGGACTTCAACCTTCGATACACAGCTCCACAAGCTGATGCCTTATCCATTAGGCCACTGGTTCTTTTCATAAATAAATTATCCCTACATACAATAATGTAGAAGCCAGTAGGTTTATGGGAAATCACTAGACTAATGACCCTGAGGGACCTTTTTAAGCCTACCCATGCTTCACAAACTTGACAATCAAATGGTGACCACTTGAAATGTCAGGACCTGCTGCAGCAAGCCCCAGATTATGGAGACTGAATGGCTGAAAGAACAGACTTACATATAACAAGTCCCAGATGCCATTTATTGGAATATTCCCTTTTCTTTGCGGTATGGCAATCTCATATTTGGTATATATAAGTTTGGAGGGTGTAAGAGGATTGCCTCCTATATGGGGGGTGCAAGAAGTTTTAAGGAGAAAAACTGTTTTTGAGATTTGCTCTTCTCCTGTCTTTTCAGCCTTTTTTGGGGGGTGGGTGGGCTTGTCCATACACTACATTTTGAGTGCTGATATTTCAGAAGGTGGCTGAATCAAACCCAGTACCCTCTAAACACCTTAACAGTTATCACCAAGAAGTGTTGTGAGAGCACTCAAAAGTCACCAATAACAAATCCAAAGTGCCCACGAAAGGAAAAACTCGTAATTAAATAAAGAACTGCTTTATTGTAATCCACAAAGACGCTCGTTCATGACATTAACGCTCTTTCATACAATACGTTTTCGTCCACTCTGGACTTCATCAGATAACTTTCTCCCTTCCTTCAGTGCCTTTATAAACCTTTATTCATTAAAAACAACCAATGAATTTAATTTAATTAGTTTGAAATCATCAAATCAAATCCACTTCATTAAAATAAACTCATGAATATTCATTACTTAAAAAACAATGTATACTAAGACACTACATAATGTTAATTCATTTACCTATCTACCAAGGATTCATGGGATTTTCTTAGGGAGCTAAAGACTGACTTATACAGGGAAGACATTATATTTATTACCATTGACATAATAGATCTTTTTTCTAGCATACCATGTAGAGAAGGAATAGAGATATTTGAGGAAATCATTTTTTCTGACAAAAAAATGACACAAGATGAAAAAATAACCACAGTTGCGCTCATGGACACAATATTAAAAAATAATTTTATCATGTTTGGAGGAGAATTTTTTCAACAGATTTCAGGGGTGGCCATGGGCGCGGCATGTGCCCCCACATTTGCAAATATTGTGTTAAGCAAATGGGAAGAAAAGTATATCCTTAATTCATGTTATGCTAAATATTGGTTAACATATCGGAGATTTCTCGACGATATAGTTATGTTTTGGGTTGGGGGGAAAGAAATTTTCTTGGAATTTTTTGAATATATAAATCAGACCACTAATTTTTTAAAATTTACTTACACTATGGATTCTGATTGTTTAAGATATTTAGATGTGGAAGTTTACAAGAATGAAGGCCATTTTGAGACTAAAGTACATAGGAAAGATACCTATGTGAATTCCTATTTACATTACAACAGTGGACACCCCTTACATTGTAAAAGGAACATTGTGAAGGGTCAGTTTGAAAGGGGGTCCAGAATGACCAGCAATCAAACTGACTTCACAAAGGAATGTGAAAAATTAGAAACAATGTTCAAAGATAGGGGATACCCAAAAGACTTTGTGGAGAAAACGAGAAAAGAAGTGGAAGAAGGGAGAATGGCTAGGTTTCATCCAATAAAAGGTGTAACAATAGATGGCCATTCTAGTGAAGGAAATAAAAAGGAAAAAGAAGGAAACCTAGAGAAAGGTTATGAAAAAAGTTTAGTGGTAGAATTTAATTCATCTAATAAGAATTTAAAAAGAATTCTGGACAAAGAATGGGTTAATTTTTTGGCTTTAACTGATATAAATGAAATTAAAAGGATACAACCCAAAATAATATACAAAAATGCCCCCAACTTGAAAGGTATACTGGAAAGAATAGGAAACAACAAAATGGGATTTAATAATAATAGGAAAGGAACTTTCAAATGTGGAAAAATGTCCACAATGTCCGTACATTATGAATACTAGTGAGGTAAATATATGCAGCAGAAAAAGAATAATTAACAGTAAAGGGCTTTACAATTGTGATTCAAGCAGAGTGGTGTATTTGGTAGTGTGTGGGAAGTGCCAATCGTTTTACGTAGGTAAGACGGAAAGAAAACTCAAGAAAAGAATCTACGAGCATACATACGATATTAATAAGGGGAAAGAAACAAACGCACTTTACAAACACAGCATTAATTGCAATGGGTATAATTTTAAATTTATAGTATTGGAGCAGATTAAGATAGACAATAGAGGGGGCCCTTGGGAAGAAGTGCTTGAAAGCAAAGAATTATGGTGGCAGGTTAGCCTGGAAGCAGGGAAGGAAACAGGATTAAACGATCACTTGTCTATTGTGTACCTGCTGAAAATAAAATCAAGCAAAATTTAAGGTGTAGTAAACACAAAAGGGCACTAGAGGGGGTAAGACTCTATGAATTGAATAGTATTACAAAGAGAATGTTTAAAAACATAAATGTTTTAACATCAATTTTTATGTGTGTTTTTACTTATTTATTTATTTATATAAAGGGAATTAATAGAATTTTATTCCATGTACTTCATAATAAACATGTTTCATTTAATTCAATTGGTAGATAGGTAAATGAATTAACATTATGTAGTGTCTTAGTATACATTGTTTTTTAAGTAATGAATATTCATGAGTTTATTTTAATGAAGTGGATTTGATTTGATGATTTCAAACTAATTAAATTAAATTCATTGGTTGTTTTTAATGAATAAAGGTTTATAAAGGCACTGAAGGAAGGGAGAAAGTTATCTGATGAAGTCCAGAGTGGACGAAAACGTATTGTATGAAAGAGCGTTAATGTCATGAACGAGCGTCTTTGTGGATTACAATAAAGCAGTTCTTTATTTAATTACGAGTTTTTCCTTTCGTGGGCACTTTGGATTTGTTATTGGTGACTTTTGAGTGCTCTCACAACACTTCTTGGTGATTTTTGTTGGTTTGTGTTTCGGAAAGGAGGCTATTTTCGGTATATCAATATGAATACTGAAGGACAAGAGGAAGTTGGCGAATCCAGGAAGCTCATTGGTCAATTGACGGAGCTCATCGACCTGTTGACGCCCCTTTGCCACAATTTGCTGTCTAAAGTGAACAACGGGCGTGAAGACGCCAACGAGAGCAGAAACCATGGCGGGCACAAAACGAAAAGGAAAAGGGAGTTTATTGGCGGTTCTGAGGACACCGACGACCTAGAAGAGACGTGTGTGGCCAGTTTTGATCCAGAACTAACACCTAAAGTATTACAAATGGCAGCAACAGGAGCGGAGTTGATTAATGGGGACTTACATGTGTTAGGTGCTAGAACGAGGACAGGACATTCCTCTGCAGCACTCAAAGGTACTGTAAATACAACAAATGATACAACCAACGAATGGTTAAAAAAAGACTTTTGTTTTAGAATGGACACTAATGAAACTAATGTTTTTAAGAAAAAGTATTCTATGGGGGAAAATGATTCTTTTGTAGTAAAATTAAACAAACTGCATACTATGATGTATAAATATAGAACATACACATTGGAAAATGCTTACCTAAATGAATGCCTTTTACAAGAAATTGTCCCTAAGGGACTAAGAGTTTATAAATATCCAAACAATGTGGAAACAGGATCTATTTTTCACCAGAGTCTGATTAAGACATTTAATAAATGTGGGTTAGAGGTAGTAAAATTAATAATAGAAGAAAATGACAGAAAGCAAACAACATTAAAGAAAGAAATAGATGAATTGGATGTACACATTAAGAATGACTTAGTTTTTGGCATTAGGGAAGAAAAGGAAAAGTATTTTAAAGTAAGGAAAGATATTGATGTGAAATGTGATGAAATTATTCAAAGAAAAATGTCCAAATTGAGGAGGGACATTAATGAATACAAAACCAACATTAGTTATCCTGATCCCATTCAGACAAAAAAGGGAAATTACAAATTTAGAGAAACATGGAATAGGTACAACACAGAAAGTACATGGAATGAAAACAATGTTAGGAAAAATTATAATGAAGAATTTCCTCCATTGGGGAGAGAAGAAAGGGGACAAGAATACACACATCAAGAAGTAAATAATTTTCATTTGGAAGGGAGAAAGGGGAGAGGGAGACAGTATTGAAATGTACCCCTACCCCGATAGGTTTAGGAGAAAGTGACGATGTTATTGTATTAGATAATGTTAGAAATATTTATAAAGATTTTACTGTTTACAATTTTAGTGACTTGGTATTAACAAAAGGACAGTTTAGCTTGTTTAGTAAAAGATTGAAATATATACCCTACAGGAGAGGGGAGATTACAGATACACTACTTGAAGTGAAAATTTTCACACGAAAGCTAAATTTGGAAGTAATGGCTACAAAAGCAGGCTTTAATAGGAACAGTATGGTTGAAAGTGAACTTTCTAGAAAGTCAATTTTTAACCCCCCACTATTACCTCAGATTAAGAATTTTGAAAATAAATTAGAAAATGAGGTAAGGAAATCCCATGAAAAAAGTAGAGAAGTATATACACATTATAATAACCTGAGTAAGGAAGAAAAAGAAGTAATAAAGGATTTGCAAAACAATTACTCCATAAGAATAATGAAGCCAGATAAGGGGGGTGGGATAGTTGTAATGGACAAAATAATATACGAAGGGAAAATGGACAATATTTTGAGGGATGAAACAAAGTATAAAACGGTATCTAGAAATGAAGTAAACATGGCATATCACAAAATTGACTTATTAATAAAAGACTTATTACTAGAAAAGGTTATAAGTGAGAAAACATATAGGTACCTGGAAGTAAAGAAACCCAGAATTGCAACAGTTTTTGGAATTCCAAAAATACATAAGAATTTGATTAACCCCCCCTTAAGACCCATAGTAACTTCTGAGGGGTCTAAAACAACACCTCTGGCGAAATACGTAGATTTCAAAACCAAGCATATTTGGCTTAATAAAAAAGAGATTTTAAAGGATTCATGGGATTTTCTTAGGGAGCTAAAGACTGACTTATACAGGGAAGACATTATATTTATTACCATTGACATAATAGATCTTTTTTCTAGCATACCATGTAGAGAAGGAATGGAGATATTTGAGGAAATCATTTTTTCTGACAAAAAAATGACACAAGATGAAAAAATAACCACAGTTGCGCTCATGGACACAATATTAAAAAATAATTTTATCATGTTTGGAGGAGAATTTTTTCAACAGATTTCAGGGGTGGCCATGGGCGCGGCATGTGCCCCCACATTTGCAAATATTGTGTTAAGCAAATGGGAAGAAAAGTATATCCTTAATTCATGTCATGCTAAATATTGGTTAACATATCGGAGATTTCTCGATGATATAGTTATGTTTTGGGTTGGGGGGAAAGAAATTTTCTTGGAATTTTTTGAATATATAAATCAGACCACTAATTTTTTAAAATTTACTTACACTATGGATTCTGATTGTTTAAGATATTTAGATGTGGAAGTTTACAAGAATGAAGGCCATTTTGAGACTAAAGTACATAGGAAAGATACCTATGTGAATTCCTATTTACATTACAACAGTGGACACCCCTTACATTGTAAAAGGAACATTGTGAAGGGTCAGTTTGTAAGGGGGTCCAGAATGACCAGCAATCAAACTGACTTCACAAAGGAATGTGAAAAATTAGAAACAATGTTCAAAGATAGGGGATACCCAAAAGACTTTGTGGAGAAAACGAGAAAAGAAGTGGAAGAAGGGAGAATGGATAGGTTTCATCCAATAAAAGGTGTAACAATAGATGGCCATTCTAGTGAAGGAAATAAAAAGGAAAAAGAAGGAAACCTAGAGAAAGGTTATGAAAAAAGTTTAGTGGTAGAATTTAATTCATCTAATAAGAATTTAAAAAGAATTCTGGACAAAGAATGGGTTAATTTTTTGGCTTTAACTGATATAAATGAAATTAAAAGGATACAACCCAAAATAATATACAAAGATGCCCCCAACTTGAAAGGTATACTGGAAAGAATAGGAAACAACAAAATGGGATTAAATAATAATAGGAAAGGAACTTTCAAATGTGGAAAATGTCCACAATGTCCGTACATTATGAATACTAGTGAGGTAAATATATGCAGCAGAAAAAGAATAATTAACAGTAAAGGGCTTTACAATTGTGATTCAAGCAGAGTGGTGTATTTGGTAGTGTGTGGGAAGTGCCAATCGTTTTACGTAGGTAAGACGGAAAGAAAACTCAAGAAAAGAATCTACGAGCATATATACGATATTAATAAGGGGAAAGAAACGAACGCACTTTACAAACACAGCATTAATTGCAATGGGTATAATTTTAAATTTATAGTATTGGAGCAGATTAAGATAGACAATAGAGGGGGCCCTTGGGAAGAAGTGCTTGAAAGCAAAGAATTATGGTGGCAGGTTATCCTGGAAGCAGGGAAGGAACCAGGATTAAATGATCACTTGTCTATTGTGTCCCTGCTGAAAATAAAATCAAGCAAAATTTAAGGTGTAGTAAACACAAAAGGACACTAGAGGGGGTAAGACTCTATGAATTGAATAGTATTACAAAGAGAATGTTTAAAAACATAAATGTTTTAACATCAATTTTTATGTGTGTTTTTACTTATTTATTTATTTATATAAAGGGAATTAATAGAATTTTATTCCATGTACTTCATAATAAACATGTTTCATTTAATTCAATTGGTAGATAGGTAAATGAATTAACATTATGTAGTGTCTTAGTATACATTGTTTTTTAAGTAATGAATATTCATGAGTTTATTTTAATGAAGTGGATTTGATTTGATGATTTCAAACTAATTAAATTAAATTCATTGGTTGTTTTTAATGAATAAAGGTTTATAAAGGCACTGAAGGAAGGGAGAAAGTTATCTGATGAAGTCCAGAGTGGACGAAAACGTATTGTATGAAAGAGCGTTAATGTCATGAACGAGCATCTTTGTGGATTACCTTAACAGTTATGCCAAACCTCCCCTCAATATGCTATACCCCCCAAAAGGACAAGGAGAGGTTTTAGCATTATTCAGTAACATGCAACAAACCTGTATCCTAAAAGATCAAACCTCAAAATATCAAAGCATCTTTTATGCATGGGGCAAGCTCTCCTGCACTCACTGTCTGCCTGCTACTTATATATACCAACTCTGAGAGTGTTAAACATTAAATTGCAGTTTCATTGTCTCTACAGATGACTGGCTTCTTGGAGAGTGGAGACAGATAATCAAACTGTTAAGCTTAGACTAGGTAATGTTTGTATTATTCGAAGTCAGTTAGTGCCCCTAGAAAAATTGTCCCCTCATGAAATCCTCATGGGCAGATCCATGAGAAAACTTGCTACCCTCCTCCCCCCTAAGAATTTAGAATTGCAAGGTTCCAACTAACTATAAGTGCCTGTTTTTTTCTCTTATATTGCACTTTTAATTTGCATTTGCATTCTACTGTCTGAATTGTCTGAACTGTTTTTTGCCCCATTTTACTGTATACTATACTAGTTCAGCTGTAGCATAGCCCAGTCCCATATTTGCTGTTTCTGGGTCTGTTTTATAATTTTTGAGTATCAAAGTCAAGCCATCTTTGTTGGTAAAGGCCCTTCTGCACCCTTGTGGGGAGAGAGTGCAGTCTGGATCCCATCTAATCGAGGGTGATTGGACTGGAGTGCAGTGATAGAGTCCTTATTGGGCAGTTTGAGTTAAAAGGGTTATTACTTGTTTTATTTAAGGCCTGCATTTGCACTTGTTTGTGTGTGGTGCACCGTCGTGCACTGCCACCTAGTGGTGGTTACTGTTGGTGGTTATAAACGCAAATATTTTGCTTGTTAAATTTTCCCTTAGCACTTTGCTTATGGTCCTCCAGAGGTTTTTCATGGCCCTGCTCTACTGTCAGGTGGAGCACTAAGCCTAGCCTCAGATGTACCAACACACTTCTCAACCACTAGCCATTCCTAAGTGTGACCTCTTTTCCTGACCATATAAATTTACCTAACACTATGGATGGACAATTTACACAGTTTCTCTAGCCAGCTTGGTTGATATGGGCATCTTGAGGCAGTGTAGCAACTGCCTCATGTTCACTGACAACCCTCTACTCCTAGTCCACACAAATGCAACATGTCAGAGATGCAACTATATTAAGAACCTTGAATCCATGTTCTCTGTAGTACATATGACAATCAGTGGGTTGTCAGCATACACACCTCACCTCCTACTCCAACTAAACCCACATCTCACATGCCTACATATGCGGTGGTCCTCACCAGAAACATACCTAAACACCAGCGACCTCCCAAACACAAACACAAGCATGCTACACAGAATACATCCTCTGCAGAACACTATACACTTAATAGCTCATGCACTAGTGTCTCACCTGTCAAGCCCTTAAGACAAAACACAAAACCAAACATATTAGTCATAAGTGAGTCCATTGTGAGACACACAGATGTCTCTCTCACCAGGCTGGAAAACAAAAAGGTCACAGACAGTTGTCTGTCAGGTTCCAAGATCTGCCATATCACACATACAGTCAGGTCTATCAACAACAGGTACTGTTATGATTCTGCCATGTTGGTGTGAACGACTTGAGACATGCCTCTCTTGACTATATGAAGAGAGATATGACTGAGCTCTCAGGCTATGTGTCTCAGGCAGGTATATCGCAAGACTTAAGCAGCATTTTACTTTCACCTAGAATTATGCCTTAATCCAAACAGAAAATGATTGACTTCAATAATTTGCTTAGTTTTTGGTGTCATTCTAAGCGGATCCAGTTTCTGTCAGCCTGGGATGTCATGATCGACAGACCTCAATGCTTTGCCAGAGATGGTCTTCATCTGCCGCCCCTGGGATGTGGGCTACTGGCTAAGGATCTTGCCACCCCCATAGTGCTGTTTTTTAGGCAGTGTCTCAAGGACAAAATTCTGAATGTAAAAACTCCATCTAAAAACAATCTCAAGGTTATGCTACTAATGCTAGTAGTCTTAACATGAAACTGCACTCACTGTAACCAGTCCTCACCTTGGAAGATGAAGACATTTGTACAATCACAGAGGCCTGGATCAAAGCTGTGGTGTGCACTCCAGCCATACAAGGTTACACCTCCTTCCACAAGTTTAGACCACAGACTGAAGCTGTGGAAACTAAAGGAGGTGGTGTATCAATATTCATTTCAGATAAATACACCTCCAGATTGGTCAAACAGCATGATTCCCTGGATATTCTTCATAGGTTCATAGGTTTATAGGTGAGTACTATGCTAATGGTCTTGGAGCCTTTACAAGTCTAGCCCATAGGATTACCCTGGCATCGTGCCACCCAACATTAGTTCCCAGTGCCTCTGTCGAGTAGAGCCACTGGAGTGATTCCTGGGGTGAAGTTTCTATTTCCCATCCACTCATCAAGATTTTTCTTGAAGAGGGCCAGTGAGGAGCTCTGTTTGACATGCATGGACAGTCTATTCCATAGCATGGGCAGTCTCTGGGTTATGAACCTGTCCCTTCAGCATGTTCTGTACAGGTACAATTAACTGTTGGTAGGACACCTGTTCAAGTCATTGTCAGCTACATGACCCCCTCCATGAATTAAGACACCAACTCAGCCTGTTTGAATCTACTTGAGTATATTACAATGCATCCAAACCCCATGGTTTTGGGTGACTTTAACTACCCATCCATTGACTGGGTAAATTACTCATGCTCAAACTCACTTGACCAAAAGTACCTCAACTTTGTTAACTCCAGTGCCCCGGACCAGCTGATTGACACCCCACAAAGGGTGCGAATATCCTGGATCTGGTACTTACCAGTATGGGGGACCACTGTAACACCCCCACTGTGAGGTCTTCCCTGGTGAGATCTGACCACACATCAGTCCAATTCAACGTAACTATAACACCTGCCCCCCCCCCCCCCCCCCAGCAGCAACTAAACTAAAAAACTTCTCCAAAGCAGATTATAAACTCTTATGGGATGGTAAAAATAGCTTCACTGCAACTCCCCCCAGATGGAACTGGCAACTATGCCAAGTTCTACACCAATGCTTTATACAAACACTTGTAATGACTGCATTGAATCAGCTGTTCCTGATAGGATCAAAACAATCTCCTCCAGGAAGAGTAAACCTGCCTGGTGGACAACTGCAATTAACAGGCTTTACAATAAGAGGAAGCAATTGCAGTCTTAGAGTAAGAGTGAGAAAGCCCTAAACTGGAAACACTCTCTCCTCAACTGAAACAAGCAAATACGACTTCTTGTGAAGTCCTCCAAAGCAAACTATGAATCCAAATTAGTTTCCTCAACCAAGGACAACCATAAGGTATTCTTTAGTTAAATCTGTAACCTAAAAACTCTTTTCAGTCATAGTTTAAGCAACAGCTTTGTCCCAGCTAAATGGAAAACGGCCACCGTTATTCCTTGCACAAAGGTGGTGCTTCCACTGATCCCAGGAACTATAGGCCTATTAGCCTCCTAGGAGCTCTACTGTTTGGAATCTATTTCTCTGAAGTGCAAGCTAAAACTAAAGGTTTGTGGCTGGCAAACTTTGCTGATAACTGGAAACTGGGAGTGGTCATAGAATCCTCAAATTATGCCAACATCCTATAAGAGGGTCTTATTCAAACAAATCATTGGTGCCAAAGTCATGGCCTTAAACTCAGTGCAAAAAATGTATTATCATCTCTTTCAGTAAGAGCATTGTTCCTGTTAACTACCACATCAATAGCAACACCCTAAGTATGCACTCAGTGGTGAGAGACCCGGGCACACAGGTTGGCAGCAACCTTACCCTTGATCCCCATGTCTCCACAGTGGTAAGAAGAGTATTCTGTATTGCTCATCTCATAAGTAAGGGCATTGCCTCCAGAAAAAAAAGAAGTTATAACCTCTCTGTACTCTTCCCTCATCAGGCCAATAATTGAGTACAACATCGCCTTTTAGTAGCTTTCCAAGCACCTGAAGTAATTGGAGAGACTAGAAAGGTTCCTCACAAGGAAAATTCAAGGTCTTCAGCATCTGTCCTATGTGGATAGTCTGAAATCACTGTCACTTTATTCAGTTTCATACAGACTACTCAGAGGTGATCTCTGCCTTGCATGAAAGGCAATCTCTGACCCTGCTTTACTGGAAATGCTGCATATCTGTAAGTTAAATGTTACATGGGTTCTTTGCCCTAAAGATCTTAACCTGGTATGTGACATTAATAGAATCTGCTGAAGGGACAGATTTGTCTGTCAAAGGTTACCGTGCCTTTGGAACAGACCCCCACTTCATGTCAAACAGAGCACCTCATTGGCCCTCTTCAAACACAATCTGCATGACTAGATGCATTATCATAAATTCACCCTGCGTGTTCCACCTGTATCCCTCTTTGACAGGGACAAGAGGTGCTGATCCTGGAAATAAGGGTAGAACATGGCTAGGCTTGTAAAAACCCTAGGGCCATTAGCCTAGTAACCTCCTATGATCCTATGATCCTAAGATATTGATTAAACCATATTTGTATTGTAAATCCATGTGTTCTCTTTGCAGAAATACCATAGTGTCATTCTGCATGCAGCCCAATGACCAACAGAGCAGGATCACCATGAACTGTGTCTCAGAGACTCTGTATACACCAAAGGGCATTTGGGAAGAAACATGCTTAGCCCCAGGTGGAAAAGGCCATATTTGGTTTTGTTCACAACTGCTACTGCCATCTGTTGTGAGAGCCTTATTTTTCTTGCAAAAAGTAGGAAGGATAAACATGTTTTTACCCTATTTACTATGATGCCACTTCAACTATCAATGACTGTTACAGAGCATGTTTGCTATTATTAAAAATGGAATGCTTTTTGTCTGAATTAGTGCTTGCAATTTTTTCTTGAGAGTTTATGATGAGACTGCAGGACAGGGCATGGGCAACATTATGTAAATACTACTACAGCTGTGGAACTCAAGATTATCATTGCCTTTACCTACAGACTGGTCTGGTTATTGTTATATTGATCATGCCATTGCTTTTACCTACAGACTGGTCTGGTTATTGTTATATTGATCATGCTATTTCAACTATTCAACATACAGCTGCTTTACTGGAAGGAAAAATTCATAATATTCATCACAAGGGACACACTAAAGACATTCCTTTCCCAGTTGTTAAAATAGATGCCTCCTGGGTATATCATAATACTGTATAACAAACTGCTTTTAAAGAGCTTGCTCAGATGGAATCTCATTGATGGGATCATTTCTGGAGCAGGTCTTACGGATGATGAAATCCATCTGGGAGCTGAGGAAATTGTCTCAGCTCCTGAAAATATTAAATAATTCTATTTTGAGTCTATTAATTTGAAAGTGCAAGAACTAGCTGAAGTGAGTAATATGGTGATATAGAACCACATGGTACTTGAATTTACCCCTGCATCTGAAGGGGATCCATATATGTACTTATTCAAACAGACTGATGCTCATTTATTCCCAATAAAACCAGTGCCATCAGTAGTCAACTATAAATAATAAAAAAAAGTTTCTGAATACTCACATGCCAATGACACTTATAGTTCATCGTTAATCATCATTTTCTTTGAGTGGGGAAGAGGGATTCTAATGTGTTTTTATGCTTATAGTCATTATAATAATTATGTTAGGCCTTTTTTCATGCTTAAAGCATGCATTTTAAAGTATTTGAATCCAGAAAAAATGTTGACTTGCAGATGTATAAAGCTGAATCATTGTCACTAAGCATTATTGCTAAAAATCATAGTATAGTAGAAGATGAAAATAAAGTGTTTCAAGATTTTAGTAAAGTATATGATAATCTGTATAAAGGATCAGGGAATGTGAAAATATATATAGTATAAAATGTATTACTGATGATTATTTAAAGTATTTAAATTGTATTTTTGTTCCTTCAAGATGGTATGTTTTCATTGCAAATAAGAGTATATTTTTGAAACAACTGTGCAAAGATTATTCATGTCAGAGGCAGAAAGAAATAGTATGTGAAAAATCAAAAATGTCTGATAGCAAGTACAAAATTTCATGTTCATCTGAAAACTTGTAGTCATTGTCCAATTGTAAATTAATATGCTTTCACAACAGAATGAAATCTTGACCACCTTTCAGTGGGTATCTGTTGGTTTCCTTCCTGTCTAATATTAGCAGACTTGACAGGGTTAGAAAATTAATAGAAAAGTGTAAGATTTGTTCTGAGCACAAAGTTCTATCATGGAATAAGGAACTCATGCCTAATACAGAATGTCATAAACAAGCAGTCAGGAGATCTTAGTTAGCCAAATGAATGCTCTAGTGTTCATTTCTCACTGGTCAGTGGTTGTTCTGTGATTGTTACAATAGTGTTGCTTTTAATGAAAAAAAAGTTATAAAATGTGTTGATTTTTGTAGTTTGGGGAGACAGAATCTAGATATCCTAGTCTCCCACATACATATCATTTTGTGCAATAAAGGACATTGCCATTCTCTGCTGAACTGTCTCCTGTGAAAGGTTACTTGGCACCTTAACATAGTGGAGTGAGGAAAGGGCAAAATCCAACTCATTAATGTAACTTGACCTCCCACAAGCAGGTAATGTTTTTTTTTTTAATTCTGACATTTCAGTCAAATATGCTGATAGCAAATATGTTTAACATTCTGAATGTTCAGTTTAAATTAATGAACCACATATGCAAAAACAACAGCTCCATTAATCCTTTAGTTTGTCCAATCAGATTTGTAGTTCGAGTTTGGTCAATTTTAAAAGGCTATATTTCCTTTCCAGGCTTTCAGACAATAATAACTACCTATTAGGATTTCATTGGAGGTCAGTGCTGAATTTGATCACACCTCTTTATTTCAAACCATGACATTTGAGCCATAACAAGTAATGAAACAATATATTTTATTTTTCTGGGGAGATAGATATGTTCAAGCTAGATGCAATGCAGAATGTGAAATCGAAAGTTCTCTGAAACACTGTAGTGAATACCAGTATATGCAGCTATGTGTCAGTTTCTCAATGACAATTCATAACATTTACAAATAATTATATTAGAATATTAATATCTAAAGTGCACTCAAGTTAACAATTCTTCCATCGTGTGCTCCACTGCATTTCAATCATAATTTTCAAAGGGGTGCATTGCCTTTGTCAGAACATAGAGAGCCAGATTCCAAAAGAGTTGCTCTCAGTGTAAGTCTATTCTGATTCTGAAAACCCTGATGTCAATGTAAAGTGACTTACTTCTATGTAAGGCCTATCTATAAGCAGACTTATTATTGGGACCATATTCCAAAACACCTGCTCTCAGCGTGCTGTCAGTGTAAGTGGTCACTAACACTGAGAGCAAGTCTTTTGGAATTGAAATGTAGGCTTCACTCTATATGCAGTAAGAAAAAAATGTCTGATGAACTATGTAAGATTTCGTTTTACATTAATTATCACAGTATCATAGCTAGGGTGGGGGTGAAGGGGGCAACTAACCTGGGTATAAAGTGTTTATGGGCACAAATTGGCTTGAGAAACATAGTACTCCATGTGTGGTCTAAACTGTAACAACTGCTACATTTGTAGAAAACAATTTGCTGTTATTTGCTTTCTTTTTAACTAAAACATGATTGTTGCAATGCTCCATGCAGGGTATAAACTGTTGCAAACATTTTTCTATGTTTAAAAAAAATAAAGATTTTGTTTTGCTTTTTTTACTATAATGAGAGTAAATGAGAGGAAGGAGCATCTGGGGCAGCTAATGTAAATGGGACGTGATTGGCTGGGCCAGGAGGGAGGGGTATGTGTCATGCCATGCTCTTTTCTTTTTTTCTCTTCCCTTGAAGAGCTAAAGGGGTAGAGCAGTAGTTTGTGGTACTAGCATTGCAGACTTTAACTCCAGAATACTTCTAAAACAATACACATGGGACCAGTATATGAGGCCATATGTCTGCTTTCTATGGCATTCCTTAAAAAGTTTCATGGTATTATGCTAGAATATCAGAAACAAAGCATTCTCAACACAAATTAGTGTATGTGTGCTCTTTATATTAGTTTTATATACTGTCCTATTTGAAACTAGATATGACAGACAGTTGTACCAAGTGTCCTCTGAAACACTATATGAGACTATGTCAGTTCCCCTGTGTCAATTCATAGTGAACATGTCACAGAATTATAATAAGACACTCAGGTTCAAAGCTCATGACTGCTGTTCTGCCTCAGTGACTTCACTGTATGTCTACCCTGATTTCTAGGACATTGACTTTAACAATACAAGGAGTTTAGCTTCATCCTATTTGTAGTAAGAGAAATAGTTACTTATTTAGTTAGTTGGTTAGTTAGCTTGTAAGTTAGTTAGTTTGAATTTGTTAACTGGAGTAGAGCAGCAATCATAACTAACAAATTTCAGTCTCAGTCCAGAAAGAAAAGGACAAAAAAAACATTCCCAAACAATGAGCCACCCAGATAGAAATAGAAAATAAATAAATACATAAGAGAGCAAAAATGCCAACTGGTAAGCATACAATATGTAAAAAAATGAAGTTTGCATATGCTTTATAATATAATTCTATAACATTCTTAGCAACAAGGAGAGAGTCTAAAATGTTAGGCTTTGAAGGTGGTGAAAATCAAGCTATATGACATGAAAGAAGGCTGTTGCATTTTGAATGTTTCTGGAGATGTATTTTAGCTGTATCCTGGATTGGAGATATGAGGAAGTACCGTTAAGAGGGGATTGGAGAGACTCCAAGAGTTTATTTTTATTTTCTTTTGTTTACCAGGGTAGTTTATGGTCTAGAATTGGTCAATACAACAACGCTTAGATTTGGGATCTTGAAGATGAGGTCTTAAGTGGTTGCATCTTCTTTGATTATGAAAAAAAGTCTGTCTTATGAACTTTCCAGCTGAAGGGAAGTGTTGAGTCATTTAGCAGTTTGAATAGCTGTGGTGTGAGTAGGATGCTAGATCATCGTTTAACTGGTAGCCATTTGACTTTGTAAGGACTTTGCAGTGGTGTCCGTGTCTTGTGGAGAGGATAATGAAAATATGCTAGTTATAATATGTTAACTTGTCTTGTGAAATTATTATTATTTCTCATTTTTGTTGGAATTGTAATACTCTGCTTTTATATTCTGGACAGTAATCTCACTTTGCCTTCAGATCAGAATTCATATATCCCCAGTGGAAACTGATTGCAATGCAAAAATGTCCATTTGTGATGGTGAAAAGCTTATGAACCTTGGCATTTTGAACCTACGTTTAAAAAGGCAAATACTATGCATAATGTGCACCTAAGAATGGAATGGCATCTTCACTGACTTAAATGCATTTCAGTCTTGAATTTGGCCTCCTTTATATGCTGCCTTTACAGTCTGTCTTCACAATCCTTTCTAACCTCCTCTGATTGATTCTTAGAGTTAACATGTAATATTTTCTGTGACTACTAATTATTCCTTTTTAACAGCAACATCAGGTCTAGACTGAACTTGAACCTCTACCAGAGCTAGCATTTCATTTAGCAATCCCCTTTCCCTTTCTCTTTTCCTTTACTCTATAAATCACCAGTAAGGAATTCAGCCTCTAACCTGCAATCTAACCTTCTGCTTGGCCTTATCCCACTCTATTACCTTTCCCTGTCTAGTAATTTGTTCACAAAACCTTAACACCTTTGCTAATTTTCTTCAGTAAATTCCAGTCCCATCTTGCCTGCTTTATATACCCCTACTTGCTGTCTCCTTTCTCTGTTCCTCTTTTGGCTTACTACTTAGAAAATTTTCTGCTAATTTATAAATATAATACTCAGTATGGGTTGTTGTAACACTTGGTATGGATTGTTGTTATTCTCCTTAAGGTCCTGCATCCAAAATCTTAACTCATCCTTACTTCTCCAGCTACCTTCCCTCATTTCATCACATCACTTTCCACTTTGACTTATAAATGGGTCTATATCAGAATCGCGAAGGTTCACAATGTCGAATCTGACATGGTTGACATGTAAACAGCAAAACCGTAGAACATCGAAGAGGTTAATGGAAATCTCCGTAAAGGGAATTTTCTGTTTACTTCAATGTAGTGTGGTCTTGCAGTTGGAATTTTTAAGTGGCATGGGGTGTGGGGGTGCAGCCCCCCCATGTCGGGAGTGCAGGGGGCATTGTCCCATGCTTAAAGCAAGTAGGTCTATTTTTTTACTTTTTGTGATGTTTTTATTAGGCGTTCAATGTTACTGGACTTCGACGATATGGTGTCGATCATATCGTATTCAAAGTTCAGTACCTTCGAGCATCTAATATAAACGCCTTATAAACTTCTGCTTTTGTTGTGAACATGAGCCTTAAGAGTTTACCTCTAAAATACGCCTGTAATCTGAAACATCCTTTATATATGGAGAAAAGCAACTGATCCCACTTAACTCTTACCCTCGTCCCTAACAAAATACATTCTTTCAACTCTTTAGTAAGTATGGTACAAAGCTTCTTCTCTGGTTGATAAAAATATGCCTGACCTCTGTAAAAAACTAAAGGTACCAGAAACATTTCCATTGTTATATCTCACTATCTGTAACTATAATCAAGAGCTTCAAGCTTCAAAGATTTTGTACATCTTTTGTATAGTGACTTCACACATATCCTTAGCTACCAAAATAGAATAATTTTTAATTCATATACCTAAATATTTTTTCTTATCTTGTTCCCATAAATATGGATATTGCTGCAACAATCCATGTATAAGAACTTAGTTTACTGCTATAGCCTTTGTTTTATCTCCACGTATATCCGGAAATGACTCAAAACTCTCTGAAAACATTTCACAAAACTCAAATATCCTTTTCTGGATCTATTAAGTACAAAATAATATCATGTGCAAATTAAAGCTAACTTTACCCAGTGATCATACAAGTTGCTTCCTTGAATTTGCTGTTCCCTTATTTTATGTGTGAATGTCTCTAAATATTAAGCAAATAAAGGGGAATGAGGACACCACTGCCTTGCTCACCTGTTCAAACACAGCTTGTCAGAGAGGAACCCTTCCACCTTGTGTATTGTTTCTGACCCATCAGATATCTTAATAATTACCTTATTGATTTCTCATGATATTCAAATGCTGGCATTGCCCTACACACAAAACCCCAGCTGACTTTATCAAATCCTTTATCTGCATCAAGAGCCACTGACAACAGACCTGTTTTCTTACCCTCTGCTTCCCTTTGGATAATCATTGTTTTATTAGTGTTGTCAAATTCTCGTCCCCAGTCCACAGAACCACATTAGTCAATATTTCTCACCACTTTATAATCATGGTTTAAAATTGAAATGGGTCTGTATGAAGCTGGGATTGAATGCTCTTTATACACTTTTGCTAATTCAGCCACAACAGCTTTCTTTCAAGATGCTGAACCCACTTATAAAATATTTTTTAAAAATATCATCTAGATCTTTATCACTTTCTTCCTTCCCAAATTCTAAACTTCCAGAAGAAGACTTTCCTGTTGATTGATTATACATCATCAGTTTGATCTTATCTCTTCCTAGCATAGCTATTAATTGTTGAACTCTTCTGCCTCTAACCTTGGCATAATTAAGTTTTCCATAAATATTTTTATTTGCTCCTTTTCTTGGTTTCCTTAATCCCCTATTTCATACAATTGTTCATAAAATTTATGAAATATCTATAATACCTTTATAGGATCTCGGGATATTTTTCTTGTGATAGGTTCACATTTTCTTGACTTTATGATAATCCTTAAATTCATTATCCTGGTGCATCTTTTTCATTAACTTGCTACCTATGTCTTACTTTCAACATCCTTATTCTTGTCAATGTCAGAATTATATCCCTGAGATATTTCTTTCTCTCCCAATTTTTTTCTCCAATTCTTGCATAATACTTCTTACTTTCTTCCCTCACATTCATTTCCTTTCTCTGACTAGTCATTCTTTAAAAGGTAGAGGCTGTGATTAAATGTCTTGAGACTCTTTTGAATTGCTTTTAGCATGTCAACTTGCTCCTAGCACTTGCTTGCACTATACATCTGACCTAGTATCTGTTTTATTGTTTCTTGGACTCTGTCAAGTTAAGCCACCTTAAAACTACAGAAAAATCTATGAGATTCCTCTAGATATCAAAAAAGTATTTTCTGGCTTCTCATACAAAACATCCCCTCACCTCTCACAAAATGTCCACATATGCACGCGTGCACATGTGTGCGAGCACGCACGCGCGCGGACACACACACACACATGCACACACACATGCACACACACTTACATAAACACTCACAAAATAAATAAGACTTGGCTTAATATATAATTATTTTAATGCTAATTTTCAGTCACTTACCCATAATTATTATATGGATGGGCATTAAAAATATCTCACGCATATTTTATTGCATGTTTTTATCAGTGTAAAGTAATAAGGAAAGAAAAAAAAAAAAAAAAAAAAAAAATTTAACAATTCACTGACAATCTAAACACATCTTTAAGCATATTCTTTAACAATCTACAACCCCAATCAGACATCAGACTTTTATGTCCTGAAACCTAGGAAACTGGCATTTTAAAATGTTTTTTATGGTTAGTCATTTTTATTTAAGTGCATATGTTATTGCAAACATTTCATTTTTTGAGTTGATATAATGACTAACTTTTTTTAACACCCAACTCTAGAGCACCACACCTTAGTACTAGATTTACTAATTAATTAATTGTATAATTGCCAGGCTATTTAATGGAGGTTACTGCACACTGCAATTTGTTTTTACTTGATAAAGCTCAGGATTGCCTGAGCGAAAGCGCTTGTGTGATTTTATCTGTGACTTTTGGAATACTTCAGAAATAAAAATACAGCCTTGTGGACTTTAGCAGAGTTCCGGTTCCTTTCTTCAAGGTCGTGGATTATTCTTCACTTACCCATAAGCTTTGATCAGTATCCTTTAATATGTATCCTATTTCCAGTTAAAATAGCAAATAGTTAACATTGTAAGAACACATTTTCATACTTGCTTGAGCAGCAGCAAAAGAAGACTCCCCTAAGAAGGCTGACCTCACAATCTAAAACTTCTGTTATTTTACTACCTGTCCAACAGTCCTACTTCACCTTTAAGTAACATATCTGCATTTTGCATCAATGTAATAACTAGAACACCGTGATTGCTATTGATAATGTTACTATTTGTATGTTGGGAATTCATTTTTCTATACACTGTAACAAAATATAATCTGTGCTGCTGCTGCTATTGTTTTTACTCAAGTTATCACTTATATGAATCGTAGGACGTTCAAGGCTACTCTGTCTTGTGACCATTACACCTTGTCAGTTCCTACCCTAGTTTATACTTCTCTTCTTGTTGGCAGCTCTGTCAGTTATGCCCAGGATGAATCTTGTTTGAAGGAAGATAGTGCATCCCACTGCTTTGTCTGCAAGGGGAGTGTGTTCCAGAAATTAAGGAGATTCTGAGCAATTAATCTGTCGCTCTACCTTGTGTTATTGTTTTGCTGAAACAAGTTTATGTCTCTTCTCGTGTATTTGAGGAATTGTTTTATTTGTGAAGGTACAAAAGATCGTAGACTCCTGGTACCTGATTTATTGGAAGGCAAAGCATAGGTCTCCTTTCAAGAGCCTATAAAACAAAGAAATGTGGGAAAGTGCTTCTAATATTTTCTGGTGGCTTAGGGATTTTAAACCTATGACCCTCTGTACTAGGAACCTCTGTGGTCTTTCCAGTTGTTTGATGTGTCTGGTAAGGTTCATTCCAAAGGAAAAATTGTATGCTATAATTGGTCTGATTAGTGCTGAATACAAGTTGACAATAATCTGTTTTGATCTGGATGACATTCTCTTAGTGGTCAGTTGTGCCTAGTAGAAGGATTTCCTGACAAATGTTACTACATGGTGGTTAAAGGAGAAGAAATAATCAATCTAGTTTCCCAGGTCACTTATTAACAATGCTATACTCTGGAGGGTATGGTTTGCCTTTCAACCGTAACAATGTTGCATTTTTTACATTTAATTTGAGCTCATTTTCAATTCTTCAGGCATTTGTAAGTGTAAGTTCCTGCTGGAGGGCTTCTAGGTCAGAGGGGATTTGACAATGACTCCCAGTCTGCAGTCATCTGCGAACTTGTGTAGTCATAGGTCTTGGTTTTTAGTCTGTAGGTAAGAGAAGTCAATACTGAACAAGAGGTACCAACACTGAGCCCTGCAGGACAGAACTGTTCATCAGCATGTTCTTGGACTCTACTTCTGCAACTCAGAGCTAGAGGGCTCTTTCTTTTTCCAATTTCATATCCAGTTTACTGCACAGGGGTCTATTTTTGCAAAGCATTTAGTTTATTCATTATGCAGGCATGGGGATAGTGCTAAATACCTTGATCAAATTAAGGTAAGCAGTGTGTACAGTGTGATGAATGTCAACAGCTTTTGTTACCTTCTCCAAGACATTTACCAGATTTATTAGACAGGACCTACCTTTCACAAATCCAAATTGCTGTGGGTCCAGTGCCATAAGATTTTTAATGTTGATGTCAATCAAGTCTGTTAAAATGTGTTCCATGGCTTTACAAATGAGACTTGTCAGGCTAATGAGTCTATAGTTTTTGGGGTTAGTTGTAGGGCCATCTTTGTAGAGTGGTGTCAGCAGTGCTGTACACTGTACTTCTGGAAAAAGGTTTCACCAGGGAATGTTTGGTACTGCGTATGAAACAGCTGAGTATGTTATCTGACCACATGGGGGAGTATCCTTAGTCTTGGGCAGCACTTTCAGTATATATTCTTTAATGATAATGGTGTGGGGGCATGATAGCCATAGGGACTGCAACGCTTTGTTCGGTCATTTCAGAAGTGAAATTTTCACCAAATTTAGTAGGTTTTATAACTTAGTAGCTCTGTACATTGATGAGTGTTGTTTAACAATTTTCTAGCATAACGTAATGATTTGTAATTATCCTTAGCTTTGGATATGAACCTGAGTTCATGGGCAGCCTTAGTAGATCTAATAGTCTTTTTAAAATTCTTAGTCAAATTCCTAATAGATCTGCTATATATTCTAATGAGTTTCATCCTTTTATTGTAGATTATATTATTTCATCCACCAGGATGGTTTGCTTTAAATTTCCCTTGATATTTGGATCTGGATGGGGCTACTGGTTCTATAAATTTATTTATTTTGGTATAAAACTCCTTGCCAAATCTATTTGCTGAAACAATGTCTGAGGTGATGTTGATATAAATGAATTTCAAAACTTCATGATGGACTTTGAGATTTGCACATCTGAAGTCCTTGAATACTGATATATTGGTTTCACAAGGTTTTGATAGTTTGAAGGAAGGGTTAGTAGCTTATTGTCTGAATTAATTGGAAATGGAGTTAGTAGGAAACTTGTATATGATGAAAATACATCTGTAAGTACCAGCTTAGGAATATTTTGTCCTCCAGTTGGGCTAGTAACAGGCTGGTCTATTGACTTTTAATTTATTATAGGTTCATAGGTTCATTGGTGTTTACTAGGCTAATGACCTCAAGGGCTTTTTTTAAGCCTAGCCATGCATCCCAAATATCTGACGAGTTTTGATGCCCTTGATAAGTACAAGCATGGTCCTGGGAGATGAACCATTTACAGGTTACCTGTTTTCATCAGAGACATAGGTGCCAAACCAGGGATGAATTTCTGGTTTCCCATTCAACTAAGTTGCACTTGAATTGGATTAGGGAAGCACTCTGCTTCACATGGATGGGGAGCCTGTTCCATAGACAGGATAGTCTCTGGGATACATACCTATCTATCCAGCAGGTCCTATATATATCACAGGCAAGGTTTAAATCTTTAGAAGGGGTAATTCTGGTACTGTTTGTTTTGTGGATATGCAGGAGGTCCATCAGAGTGGGGTTTGACAATACCCTGTATACCAGGCGCAGATCTCCGCTCAAAAGCCTGTAGGAGACAGAATACAGGGATAGGGCCTTGAGGCGGTCTCCACAAGACATATTACTTATGCCCTGTATTCTTTTAGTGAGGAGCCTCTGTGGACATTCGAGTTGTTGGATATGCCTGATTAGGTACATACCAAAGGGGGCATTGTACTCAATGATAGGTCTGATGAATGGATGCTGCATTAATAATTAAATAATTTTAGTTTCACAGTTTGCTGGCTCACTGCTTTTTTGGTGGATTTGATATTGTGGAGCCATGCAATTGCCTTTTGGGCAGGAGGATCTTCTTTGCTGTAGGTCTGATGAATGCCAAATACAGTGGAACAATGACTTCCTTGGACTTAGATGCCATACCTTTGTTTATACATTGTGCAACATAGAATGATTTCCTCACCACTGTAGACACATGTTGATCAAAGGCTAAATTACTATCTATGTGTGTCCCTAAGTCCCTGACTACTGGGTCAACCCTAAGGGGTGTGTTGTTAATATGATAGTTACCAGGGATGGATGACTTCCCCAATGATACTATTATGCATTTCTTGGCATTTAGCTTTAGTCCATGACTCTAACACTAGTTATTTGTCTGTGTCAGCCCCTCCTGGAGAACATTTGTGTCAGAGTGAGATTCAATGCTGGTGCCTAATTTGCAATCCTCTGCAAATTGAGTCAGCCAGAGACCACTGATATTGGCCTTCACTTCAGAAAAGTAAATGCCAAAAAGTAGCAGTCCAAGGACTGATTCCTGAGGGACTTCACTTGTGACTGGCCTCTTTGTAGAGGTGGACTCCCCAATTCTAACTTCCTGGGTCCTGTCTGTGAGCCAGTTGGCTATCCACTGGGTGATATACAGGTCTATACCTAACTTGTTGAGTTTGTCACCAATGCCCAAGTGGGGTAGTGTGCCAAATACCTTGGCCAGGTCAAGGTAGGCAGTGTGAATGATTTTGCCCTCATCCATTGCTTTGGTGACCTTCTCAAAGAAGTCCACCAGGTTGAGTAGGCATGATCTGCCCTTTACAAAACTAAACTGGGTTGGGTCCAGTGTCTGGAGATTTACTATATCTCTGTTGATCATCTCCATGATAATTCCTTCCATGGCTTTACATATAAGAATAGCGAGACTTATGTGTCTGCACTTACCAGGGTCTGTATATGGCCCACCTTTGTGCAGAGGGATGACTGTTGTCTTTCTCAATTCATGAGGCATGAAGCCAGTTTGGAGGCTACAGTTAAATAGTAGTTCCAGAGGCCCTGATAGGTCATGTTTCATGCTATTTATAAGGCATCCTGGGATATTGTCTGGGCCCATTGATGCAGTGTTCTTGGTCTTAGAGAGAGCATTAAGGACCTGTTCCCTAGTGATGACAGGGGGAGTTATATTTGATGATATTTCCTGAGGGAAGGTTGAAGGGGAGAGAGGAGTAAAGTTGGAGCTGAATTTGTCAGCCAGGAGGTTTGCTACATCTTCTGGCTCAGTACAGGTGGCTCCATTTACAATAAGCCCTGCACACAATTGTGTATTGCCTTTGAGGCTGTGGACATAGCTAAAGAATGCTTTGTGGTTGTTCTTGGCCTGGGAGGCCAAACTTACCTCAAATTTGGCTTTGGTAGACTTTATGTGCCCTCTGAGTTGTTTGTTTAGTTTAATGAGAGTGCTTTTATCCTGTTTGGTGCTGCAACACCTAATTTTGCCATGATTTTCTTCCTCTTGTTATACATCTGACTGATTTTGTGATTCCACCAAGGTGGCTTGTTTTTTGAGTTGGTTCTGTACTTCTTCCTGGTGGGTACAGCTGCCTCGATACAGCTATTAAAATGCTTGTACAGCATTTCTGCAAACAGTTCTGCATAAGCAAAAGTGTTCTCAATGTTTATAGGGGCTGGAAATTTTGCCAGGTTCTCATTTAATAGCAGGAGGTTAGCCTTAGAATAATTCTTGAATATTCCAGGTTTATGTGGGGGGTGCAGGTTTTGGTAGCCATGGTGGTGCAATGGTTAGCATTGTCACCTCATAGCAAGAGCTTCTCCAGTTCAATCCTCAGCTGGGGTGCCTTCTGTGCGGAGTCTGCATGTCCTCCCTGTGGTCGTGTGTGTTTCCTCTGGGTGCTCCGGTTTCCTGCCACATCCCAAAGACATGCTGTAGGTGGATTGTACACTCTAAATTGGCCATAGGCGTGAGTGCGTGCATGTGTGTGCCTTCCATGGAAGGTTGGGTGCTGGGCTGGCAACACAACACCATAAAACTCTACTGCCCATCATGAGCGGACAGGTGATCCACTATGGCAACCCCTAACTGGGAAAAGCCAAAAGAAGAAGAAGTTTTAGGGGTGCAGGTTTTATTTTTACTTCAAAGGAGACCATTTTGTGGTCTGACTTTACCAAGGAAGGTATTACAGTAGGGGGTGTGCAGCACTCTCTCGTATTAGTGAGGACTAGATCCAGTATGGTTGCACCCCTGGTTGGTGCACTGACAATCTGGTCCAGGGAGTTTTTGTTTACAAAATCCAGGAATCTCTGTGTATGTGCATTTGATGTCATGTAGGATTCCCAGTTAATAGTGGGGTAATTAAATTCACCCATGAATATGGTATTGGGTTAGATGGTTAATATTTTTAATAAGTTTAAATACATTGTATGTGTTTCCTGGGTAACAGATGGGGACCTATATCTTGCAAGGAAGTGGTATTGGATTTTATGTATGGGGATTTGAACATAGAGCCGCTCAAGTGCATTGTCCTGTTTGACCAGCCTTGAAGTATATTTATTTTTTATGTAAATAAAGATTCCTCCACCTTTAGTCCCTGCCTGTGAAGTAGCTGGTCTAAATGTGTGGAAGGCTTTATAACCCTGCACTGTTGGTGCACTGTCCGCGGCTTTAAACCATGTCTCTGAGACCATACAGACATCAGCATTCTCTAAGGTAAAGAAAGCTTCTAGGGAGTGAAGTTTTTTGTTTAGGCTCCTAGCACTGAGCAGTAATACCTTTAGATTTTCTTGGTTTTGATTTGCTATATCAGAAGCACTTTCAGTTTGGCATTGCCTAAAAAAGGCACTATTGGGGAAGACAATGTTTTAGCTAATATTCAAAATCCTAGAGGGGAGAGGTGCAGACCGTCAATGACAAAGCAGTATGGTCTGTTGACCATCTCCTACCATGCTGACAAATTTTGCACCTCTTTAGAATGACACCAGAAACTAAGCCAATTATTAAAGTCAATAATCTTTTGTTCCTATTGTAGCATCATCCTTGGAGAAGGTAAAATGCTGTTCAGTGCTAGGCTCATACTAGTCTGAGACACATATTCTGAAAGCTCTATGATGTCTCTCTTCATATAGTCTACAGAGGTATGTCTCAGGTCATTTACTCTCACATGTACTATGACTGAGTCACATTGGTAATTTAATCCAATGATCTGAGTGCATGCATAATGTGCCGAAGCCTAGCTCCTGATAAGCAACTGACCGGAACTTTCTCCTTACTCAGCCTGGTGAGAGGGACATCAATGTGTCTCACAATGGAGTCGCCAGTGACTAGAATGTTGGATTGTGTAGTGACTTGCCTTATGGGCTTAGAGGTAGAGACTCCATGAGATGTAGCTCTATGTGTTGATGTGGGTGTTGTTTTGAAAGAGTGTGTTTGGGGCTGCTGAGGGTATTTCTTATGTGTACTTTGTCTAGGAGATCTTTCTGGTTTAGGAAGGTTACATGTAAGTGCCTCAATATATGTGGGTCTACATGTCTGCTTTGAATTATGCATGATGGGTGCAGCATGTGTACTGCTGGCAATCTTATTGACATTAGGAGTAGTTTTATGTGAGAGCTTTGCCTCCAGTGATGTTGTGTAAGTACATCTCTCACATACCATATCAGTTTGTTTGAGAATTAACTGGTTGTCAGTAAACATGTGTCAATTTCTTCATTGCCTCAGGATGCCCATATCCACCAAGCTGGTAATGGAGACAGTAGGAAAGTTCATATCCATGGCAACAGACCCTTTTTTACTGAATGGACTGTTGGAGTGAGAATATCAATCACTGTCAAGAGTATCTGGTTTGCAACTATGTGGACAGTGCTTGTCACTGCAAACTAGTTGTTCTGTGTGCAACTAGATATTGGAGAAATTTCAATTGTGCTTTTACAGGAAAAAATGTCACTCAAGGTGTCTGAACCTCTACAGAGCACTGCCAAACACTTGAGGGAAACTAATACGTAGACCCTGAAAATTTAAGGATGAGGTATTTAGGCAGATATTCTGAAGTTAGTAAATAATCAAGTGGTACTTACTGAAAACAAAGAATTAGCTTGTCAAGAATGATAAAAGGAGGGGAGTCGCATGAATGGCTACTGCCAGGCTACTACTAATGCTGGTCTCACCACAGCTTCACTCTGTTGGGATACAATACTCCTTTGCTTCTTCACTCACCAGAAGAAAAATTTTAGCACCAATCCCAAGAAGATAAGCAGGTCAATGTCTGTTTGGTGATCCACAGTCTTGTCCCAGATGATGCAAGGGTCTGTAGGCATGTAGCCTTTTTCTGGTAGATGCCATGAACAGCAACCAGACCAATCAGGTATGTTAAGCACAGACACTCATTCTCCAACCAGAAAGAGTCAAGAATCAATGCACTCTGCTCCTACTCTCACCAGGATCAGAATATAAGCACAGATTCCAAGCTGTCACCTATAAAGCAGTTATTAGGCATTCTGGTGATCAGCAGTCTCCAGGAAATAATGTCACTGTACTCCTTCTCTCACTAGTAGAAAACAAAAACACTAATCCAAGATGACTACTGAGAGCCAGAATGTGGGCTCTCCCATAACTGGCGGTCTTGCAATAGATGCTTAAAGGTAAGATGAAAAAGCATGGTTTATCCTAAACACTGCAGTATGCACTAAGCAGTTGGTATGAAAGTGGGTAACTTGTCTAAAAAGTTAAGTTTTAGTGGAGAGCCACTATTTTTAAAAGAGCAAGATAGATTGGAAGGGGTTGGGCACTTTTGTATTCTGGTACTATGGAATACAGTAGGGTGGCCAATAAATTTAAATAGTTGAAGGGGAGTGATTTCACAAAATCATAATTTTGTGCTTACTCACACCAGCCAGTAAAAGCAGGTCTAAATATTTTTGTGCATATCCTACATGGATGGTGTAGCTACTCCAGTCAATTGATGGATAGTTAAAAAAGTCTTGAGCATATCCTATGTGGGTGGTGTAAGTACTCCAGTCAATTGATGGGTAGTTAAGCTCTCACAGAATGATTGAGGATTTTTATGTTTTGTTCATACATAATATTTAGAAACCTGAAATGAACTTTTGGGTTACGGGAAGTGTCCTGAAACAGATGAAAATAAGATAATGTATTTTGTTTAGTGTGATTTAGAGCTCAGTAGGTTCAATGTGTGGGTCTCAGAGAGTCTGTCTAGAGGTGATATGGTTTCTGACAAATATGGGTACTCCAAAGTTGTCAATGAGTCTGAAGGCAAGGTAGGCACTAAATCCAGGTATGGGGTACATGCTTTCTGTGCACTGAAACCGGGCTTCAGTGATTACACATATATGAATACCTTCCAAATGTAGGGGGGCTTCAAGGTGAGGCAACTTGTTGTTTAGACCTCTGGCAATGAGCAGAGCCACCTTAATATGATCCTGTTCTATTCTGATTCACTGTAATGTTCATTAACTGAGACTTGCCTAAAAAAGACCAAATTTTAGTCACTATGCAGAAGCCTTTGAATGAGAGATGAAAACCATTTTTAGCAAATCAAGTCAGATTGTCAAACATCTCACTCCATGGTGACACATGATAGATCACCCTAGAACGCCATCAATATTTTAGCCAATTGTTGAAGTCAGTCATATTTTCTTTGAACCTGGACATCATTTGTGGAAAATGAAGGATTCTGCTCAGTATCAAAGTCCTGCATGCATTTGTGACACATATAGAGAGCTCAGACATATCTCTTTGCATCTCCCTCTGGGTTTTCTAGGTTATTCATCCCCTCATTTACAATTAATATGCTATGCTTGTATTTGTTTGGTGCTAAGATTCTAAGGACTTTGAAATGTTTGAGACTGTGGCACATAAAAGGCTACCCAGTGTCACCTGTCTTTATCTAGCCTAGTGAATGGGAATCTGTATCTCATTATGGAATCACCAATCACAAAACCATTTTTCTGTTTGTGGAATGGTCTGGTGTACTGGAATTTAGACCCCCTTTCTCACTGTGACTCTTTGTCAAAGATGAGATATTACGTGCTGTGATATTTGATTTTGATTTTTGTTGAGACTCAATGTTTACAAGTCTTGGAGGTGTAGGTAAGGATGTCTTTACAGTGTCAGCATATTGCATTACATTATGTATCAGGGTTGGGGGCATAGCATGTGGTGTGTTAGTGTGATCAGGGGTCAGTGCCTAGCATGTGGCGTGTTAGAATGATCAATGTTAGGTGCATAGCATGTGGTGTGTTAGTGTGGTCAGGGTTTGGTGCCTAGCATGTGGTGTGTTAGTGCCATGCTCACAGTCTGTATTTTTTGTAAAAGTGTGGTCCCACTATCTTTAAATATTTGCAGTTCTCACAAACAGAGCTATTTGAATTTTGTAAGAATTCATTGTTAGTGAGAATAAGGCAGTTGTTGCACTGCTTCATGATACCTAATTATATGAGGCTGGCAACAGAAGGGAAGCAAGTAGGCTGACCTTCCATATCATTCAGAGCAAAGTAAACTTGATGGATTTACAGAGAATTGCAGAATTTAAATAACAGAGACTTATGGTCTATTGAGATAGTTATTTATTAAGGGATGGATAAGGCAGCTATATATATTTACCTAGTTAAATGTGTAACTTGGGTATAGATGCAATTGTGATGGCACAACTCATTTGTCTTACTTAACAAAAGTGTGGAGCTATTTTTGGCTGCTGAGGGCTAAGTTGTTTCACAGCTGTGTTGAGATATTTGTAGCAGCTATGGGAAAGGTTGTACAATGTAGAATTAAGAGGGTCTGCTACAAGCTACTTTTAAGGTAACAGCAGCACAACTCTTCTTGTAATGTAGAGATGTATAGCTTATTGCACCTATATGTAGCAGTAATCTAAATACTGATGAGATTTCTGTCAGTTATGCAAGTGTGATAGCACAGCTCATGAATCTTACTTAAGAGTAATATGGAACTGTTTATAGGAGCTGTGGATAAGCATCTTCACGGTTGTGTCAAACTATTTGTAGTAGCAGTTGTGGTCAAAGTTGCACATTGTAGCACTGACAGGGGCAGCTACAACCTATTTTTAAAGTGACAGGTGTATGGCTCTTCTTGTAATGCAGCTATTCACAGCTTACTGTACTTGTATGTAGCAGCAGTCTAATTAGTGACAAGGTTTCCATGAGCTGGGTTATATTAGGGACAGTTAGAAATGAAAGTGCATGCATCTCTGGAGTCCACACTTCAGACCCCTGTAATTTAAATTAAAATGGAAAAATGAAAGAACCAATAAAAAAACAGGTAAAGCTCTAAAAAACATCTGTTTATCTTCCCAGAACTGCAGCAATCTCAGTCACTATAACTAAGGCTAACCACCACAAGCTACAAATGACTCACACACCTGGTCAAAAGCAGATGTTTACTGTAATTTTGAAAGGAGGCTAAAACACAGCAAATAAATTCAGCAATACTGACTAATCCACTCAATAACATGGAATCCCCTTGAAAAGCTATGTAAGCTGCAAAGCCAATTCAATTAATAGCGGTAGCTTCAAATTAAAAAAAAAAACAGTAAAGGTGCAGAACATAATAGAACCTAGTCAAAACCTATTTAAATAGCTAGACATAGCAGAGAACCCACTTGAAGGGTAGTGCAAAAACAAATAGGTAGCCGTTCATTTCTATGTCTATGCTTGTTTAAAATAAATTTATCTAATTGATTCAGTTAGAAAATCTTGCAAGTCTAGGTCTTTTTCTCCTGGCTATCTAAGGTAGATGGTCACTGTTTAGTTTGTTCTGCCAGGTAACAAAGTCTTGCCTTTCTAGGCAGGAGAGCAGTCCCATGGCTACTTGACCCTCTCACTATCAGAACCTGTTCATACAGCTAGACCACTAAACCTGGTTCTCAGATGACATACTTACATGTCTTGCCTTTGCTTTTTCTATATTTTTGATGTACAATATTTTCTTTGCCTAACATTTGAAAGTCATAGTGCAGTAAATACGTAAAAGCCAAAAGTGAAGTAGTCAGAACAAATTGCTTCGGAAAACTCTCATTGTGTATATTGCTTCATTTCTGATTTGTTAAAATTCACCTGCACAAGTCTCATAGCATGCTGTCACATATCTGTCAGTTTATAAACTGAATGAATCAGGCAACATACTCGCTGCTGGAGTTCAATGCAGATTAATGTAAAATTTGCAATACCCAAATTTGATACGGTAATATAAATGTCGAATTAAAGAAGTGCTTGAAAGCAATTGCAGTTTTTATAGTACTCCCGTAAGTATATACATGCATTTACAATTGTTGTGAGCACACTGACATATTTTCACTGCTTTTGTTTCCAATAAATGTGTCAAATCTCACCACACATTGAAGGTCTATTATTTTGTTGTAATGCCCAACCTGAACGTCATTAATGCACTTAAAAATAAACTATCTGTTATGATGTTTTGTATTTATTTTTATTGCTAGTGTATATTATTTCTTTAAATATTTTTTTATGTAAAATATTTCCTCTGCTTCACATTTGCACATTTGAAAGTCAGAGTACAGTAGATGCCTGTCATTAATGAAAGTATTTTACATCTACACAGACAGTCAGAGAGACAGCCGTACAAACGCCATACACATACACGCGTGCATGCAAACAAGAACAAATCCTGATTATTTTATTAAAGGTGCCATGTTTTTTCTTTAGTGAATTGCCTTTATTACCTGTTCTTTAAGAGTTACACACACACACACACACATACACAAACACACACAATGTAGTTAATATCACTGTATCAACAAATGCCACAATAAAAGTCATGTTATCAATGCTGCAGTAATTTTCCAGCAGTTAAAATAAATAAAATCAGCAAGCATATAAAAACAGAGCAATCAGAACCAGTAAACATCTAAGCAAATAGTAAAATATATGCTAAAACATAACAAGCATTTTCAAGGTGTGTTATGCACTCTGCATTACTCCATGAGGGAAGCTTTCCAATATTTCAGATTGTGATACTTGTAGACAGTAGTGTTTGCTTTGATATCACAATAATATTTGTGCTTCAGCACAAATAAGCTTTGATAGACATGCACATTCCTAATAAGAATCACATAAACAGCAGTTAAAAATGTGGCAGGCAACATACTTACATACTTCCTTCATGTATATGCATGTAAATATATAGGTTCAAGGGTAAGAGCTGGGCTAGCTGCTCTTTTGGACCCTTTAAAGTTTAGCTAACTTCCCTCCATGGTGAGACTCAATCCTGGTACCTTATATGTGTAAGGCAAACACCTTATCAATTATGGCACCTCCCCCATGTAGTTTTTATACACAATGAATTGCAATTAATATGTGCCATTTCAAGACTATGAACATGATAACATTCTAAGGCTGACAAGTTAAAATGTAGCCCTTTTCCCTTTTCAGTCTTTCCTTTAATCCTTACTGTGTCTTCCCTCTTTATATGGTCCTCTCCATTACCGTAATTCACTAACTTCTTCATCTTCCTTCCTCATGACATTCAAACAAGACCTCATAATTCTTCAATGTGTCTGCCTCTATCAAACCTTAACACCAGTGGGACAACTGTTAAGCATGTCTTTGACCTTACTTGCATATAAATAACAGCATACATGGCATGGAGCTGGTGTTTTCTTAGTTACCTCCCTAATAGGTTAAAAGCAGTGAAATGGTGAGATTATTTCTCTTCTTTCCCTTCCCATGTTCATCAGAGCCCCACAGGGCTCCATGCTGGCACCACTATTTTTTAACTTATCAGCAACGTTAACACAGCAGCAGAAGAAACACCATAGTGCAATCCGCTGATGACAACACTCATCTAGAAATCCTCCTCCTCCATAGAAGCTTAGCACAACAACTGATATCTCCTCCTGAATCCAAAAAAAAAAAAAAAAACTAAACTACTACTGTTCGCCCCCAACTCTCTCTCCCTCCTACCAAAAAAAACTACCTTTAATATATTGATATCAACAAGACCAGTGGCGTAACTACGAGAGGCGAAGTGAGGCAATTGCCCCAGGGCGCCAAGCAGCAGGGGGTGCTTTGGGCTGACGGATGTTGTCACTGATTGTACTTTGCTTATTTAGTAAATGTCCATCGTCCGGTGGTAAGAATCCCAGTCTGCAGCCCTCCCACCTAGAAAAAAAAACAAGAAAAAAAATCCTTGAAACAAAAATTTCATTCAGACGGCCTTTATTGGCAGTCCGAATGCAGAGAAATGGGTACCCAGCAACCTGTGCTGTAGGATACCCAGACATCTGTGCGGTCAACTACCGCACAGAACAGAGGAGCTCCGAACTGCTTCCCTTGCAGTCAGGGCCAATAAGGAGTGAGCTGAGAGCTCTCTCTCAGCTCTCGCGGGAATTGCATTGCGCTGGTGTCGTGTAGAGCGATTGGGGTTTCAGACATGGTCGGACGGTCGCTAGCTTTGTTTCTTTTGGCTGGATTATGAGATTTAGGAGGGAACTCTTACTCTGCAGAGTGATAACCCTCTTGCATTTGGCTTATTTACACACAAGGGGAAATGAATGTAGGCGCGAGAGACGTGTTACTGCTATAGTTAACAAAAGTTGAAACCGAGATCTCTGGATGACTGAGAGAAAACATTACATCAGTGGCCAGCAGTTGTATCCAGTTCCAGAAGGTGTTAAACCCAACCAAGGTAATTCTGTTACTGTTGTTGACTGAATGATGTCTCTTTTTTTATCAAATGTGATTTGACTGATTTAAAAAAGCAAAACGGGAACAGTTCTGTTAAAAAGTGCTAGCTGATGAAGGAAGATTATTATTACCAATGTTTTGTAATCTGTCATATGCATACCTTACAAACACTGAAATAGAATTAAATGAAATGGAACAGCTATTCAAAACTAGAGAAGAGCTTCAAGACAGGAATTAATTTGACTAATCAAGTAAGTTAACAATAGATGTGCTGTAAATATAACAGAAGCATAAGTAATTTACTAAGTTTCCCCGCAAAGCTTTTCAGTGACAGAATCTGCTCATACTGGTCTGTGATAGGTAATCACACTCCTCAAAAGCCAAGCAGCACCAGAGTTTGGAGCTGCAAGTTAGCATAATAGTCTTACTGCCATAGTGAGTCACTCAGCAATGACAAGGAGTACACATGTACTCCTCTCAGGATGGTCTAGAATATTTTTTTAAATGTTTTTTAATTGGTCCCTGCTTCTGGTGAATTTCCACTTTGTACCATTCAGTATGTAGTTATGTATTATTTGCACATAGTTATCATTTAATACATTTATTACATTTTATGCTTTATGGCTGTCAACTCAGCATTGTATAATGGCATTCCGGATGTGGTATTTTATTATTGTCACAGAGTCACTGTTTTGTGTAGTTGCCAAGTTTGTGTGTGAGAGTTATTGTATTCCTTGTGCTGAATTGGGTGCACCTAGCCATCTGGAAGGCACCACTGGGTATTTTGTTTGGTTTTACTGCATTTTATATATATATATATATATATATATATATATATATATATCAGAGATATATTTTGTGATGATCAGAATACTAGGTTATAAGGGGCCACAAATATGTTCATATTTTATTTGGCTGAACTTTATTTCATTTCACAAAGCCTCTTATAGGTTTCTTGTTGTACTGAAAGAATAATGGCTTGTAGTACTGTATTGCAGGTGGGTGGCCATGGTGGTGCAGTGGTTAGCATTGTCGCCTCATAGCAAGAGGTTCTCCTGTATGATCCTTGGCTGGGGCGCCTTCTGTGCGGAGTCTGCATGTTCTCTCTGTGGTTGGCGTGGGTTTCCTCCGGGTGCTTCAGTTTCCTCCCACATCACTTTGAGTATGTTAAGTATAGTTTTTCCATAGTTACTATTTCCCAGTAAAGTGTGGTGGAATGGCATTGTTTGCTGGATTTTTGATTACCTCTTTTATATGGTCCAGGATAGTTTGTTTTAGAATCCAACCATTCTGTATTATGACTTGTGCATATATATAAAATTATATGATGAAGTCTCAAAATTCACTTATTTATTAATTAATTACTTAATTAATTACATTTGTTAACTGGGAAAGTCTGATGGGGCTAGGAGTTCATTTTTAGTGGAGAAAAGCTCCAAAAGACAGTACAATTATATTGTTTTGAATATGAACAGCAGTATTCAGTCTACAGTATTGATTATGAACATTAAAAAAAACACTCTATAGTACAGAATTTAGGATAGCACAAAAACATAGTATATACAAATTTCATATTGCATGTATATCATCACATTCACAAAGTAGTTTTATAATTAGACGAACACAAATAGATGTATAGAATTGTCAGACCCATATAGACCAACATATAATAAATTTAAAAGCAAGCCACCCTGGTGATCCACCAATTAAAATTAAATCTTCAGTAAAAGAAAAACTTGTTGACCTTAAGTTGCTTTGGTTATTTGATACAATATTAAGATATAAAACAAGTCTTTAATGCAACTATTAGTCGGAAGTTATAAAGCATTTTTTGTGCTTCTATATGTGATTTCTTTGGCTTCGGTCATCTCAATGGCTTGGGTTCCTGGGGGGGGGGGGGTGTTGAGGCGCTTAGGAAAAGTTTGCCTCAGGGCGCTTCTAATGTAGTTACGCCACTGAACAAGACCAATATAGAAATGGTATCCCAAAACAAACTACCAAGTGTGATTATAGACAACTACCTGAAATTTGATATTCCACCTTCACCAAGCCATAAAAAAGACTGCCTGTATGCAGTAAAACACTACCTTGCTGACTCTGCTAGATAAAACATAGCCTATTCTTATCAACTCCCTACCCTATTATATGCCTCTTCTATGCTAATTAATCTTAACTCCTGTCTGTCAGCCAGACTAGACAAAGTTATAATGAAGTACCCACATTTATAACCAAAAACAATATAGATCACATTCACTCCCTCCCTCTCTCTAAAACAACTAAATTGGTTCAAACTAAACAATTCTGTTGTACTCACAATCAAGTGCAACCTTCAAACTACTGCACAATCCTGAAAAATAAAAATCTCTTTACTCCGTTGTTCATCTTTACACTACTACGAGACTTCTACACTCCATTGAAACTATTACTCTCCATAACTAAACCTAACAAAAATACAGGATTCTCTGTATATTCACACTGCATTGGTAGTAGCTGGAATATCATCCCCCCTCTATTTAAGAACCGACTGCAACCAGAAGGACTTTAAATGACAACTGAAGTAACACCTGATAAATAAATGTCTGTGCACCTTCACCATCCCTGGTTAAACTAGAGGTAATATAGCTATATGAGTTTGTGCTATAGTTCTCTGTTGCACAAAACTTAATGTAGTGTTATCACAACTATAGCCTCCTCTGTCATCTCATCTCTTTTATCTTCCTTGAGCCTCCTCCCCTCCTTCCTTTCTTTGGGCTGGAGTAACTCTTTATCTCAAAAAAAATAATCATATACAACCCATGTAACTCTTATTTTTAATTAAAAGTGTTTGTAAAAGATGTAACTGATGCCAACAATGTCTGAATAATGAAGCTGTTGCTCATGAATTAAACTGACTATAAATGATGAAACAATGCAAATGACGTCCATGATGTCTGTATTAATAGAGCTTTACTCCACAGGCCTCCACTGAAAATGTAACTACTCATTCTAACTTTCCTAGTAAACAAATGCCATTCGATAAATGAGCAGTATTGAACTTCTTACCCATCTGAAATAGAAAATATTAGGTTCTGCTGTCAGCTTTTTGTCAGCTTTTTATCAAGTTTAGCATTTTTGAAAAATTAACTATTTTTGTACTGTATACTTTTTCTTGAAATCAATAGCATCTTCATTTCCATAGGCATTCTTATTCTTATCTGAAACATTTTTTTTTTGCATCAGTGAATTTTTCCAGTAAACTACTACAATCTTTGTCGTTCTGAATAGTTGCAGAGTCTGGTACTAATGATGAAATCTACTTTCCCTTTCACTTAAGAAAGGCTGGTGAGAAGTTGAAATTCTAAGATAGGCTGGTAATATGATACTTTACACAAAGAAAGAAAATATACAGGAATGGATACTAAAATCCTTAAATTGCAAATAGCCCTAGGTCATGAGACTTGCGGCCAGTGACAGATGAGAACCCACTAACGCCTCTTTTTCTGTGGCAGTTTTATTGTGACTTAAAGCTTATTTTAATGGGGAGGGTATCAGAGTATTGCATCATTGGCATTATTACGAATTCCGGGATTGCCTTGGCACCTCTGCATATATCTTCCTTACAGGAACATGGTATATTACAAAAGTGATATTGGTTGCTTTACTGGCCAACTTTTAACCAATAATTGAGCCACTTTTACTTTAAAGATTTGTATTCATCCCAGCATTTGGAAAATAATACATTTATGCCACATTTCCATAAACACAACAAAGCCTTTTGAATATGATAATTCCCATCATTTGGGGAGAAGCCAGGATGTCTTTACATGAGGCCATGTGTAACTGGGTATAAGTAGTACAACCCATGATAAAATAAATTCCCATTACACCATTTATCCTCTGTTTTATAAACTACTGAAAACCATAAGAAACGTAATTGATACTCAAGTGATGAATGCATATAATACTTATTTTTTGAGCTTATATCTAGAATGTTGGAAGATGTTCAGTTCTTCTTGATACATTTAAAGCAAAATAAGCCTTAATTCTATATAGAATTGTCAGCACCTCTACAGTAAGACAAAAGTTCATGTTCATAGCCACTGCGTCATAAAACATTCTGGCTTACATCTTACCTGTGTGTGTTAGTCATCAGATCTTTGATCTCAGCTATAGGAAAAATAAAAGCACTTTACACTTTAACACTTAGCCAACTAAAACATCTGTAATATTGCATTGTGGTAACAATGCTTCCTTGATCATACTGACGACTGATTGACAAACTTTGTGAGCCCTACATGCTGTATAATTTTGAAATGTTAAGTTCAATACTGCAATTTTTGAAATGAGTTTTGTTATAGCAATTGCTTTGGGATGATTACACTGGTACTTACTGTAGCTTTATCTTCAATTGTCTTTGAAATTGTGCGTTGTCTTCTTACTTTTGATGTTTGAGGGTAGGCACTGAGAGTATAGGTTGAGAAGATGAGTAAAAGGAGTCCATTTGCACAGCGTATTGTAGAATACTAAGAAGGAGTCAGCAGTATGTGTGAAGCTGTTAAGTCAGTGAGAACTTAAGATTACTTGTAGCACATGTAGTCTCGCTGAACTCAGCCTGCAAGCTTTTCCATTGTCTCAGGGCAAAACTTACATGACTGAATCTGTATCTTTTTTAAATGTACACTTAATATTCTTGTTCAACAAGAACATTTTGCAGCAAGGACAGATGATACTTTTACGTATAGTACAATGTCTTCATTAGTCACTCGTGTGCAAGACAGAAAATAAATCCTTTTTGTTTCATTTGTTATAATAAACAGTCTACCTCTTCAGTTTTTCATTAGATTATTCTTTCTAAACAGTGGTAAGATCCACATTAAAATATTAAGTACAAGTCTGTACTGATTGATGACATTTAATCAAAAATGTCTCTAAATTTTATAGCAATCATTACTACTGCTTCACCTATACATTTATCCATAGTTATCATAAGTGCCCGAAAGAGCTTTAAACCTCAGTATAGATCTGCAACTAATCAGCTACACTGTGCATGTATTTCAGGGTTTCACCATTCTGTTACTCAAGAAATATTTTCTGCTATTGATTGTACATTTTACCTCTCGGGCTGCTATCCATGTAGTTGCCCTCATTCTTCCTTTTCAAATAAAAAATCTGAGGGTTTTCTCATAATCCATGAGCCATTGCAGAACAAATGCTAAAGACAGTAACTTGAGATGGGTTTATATTACATCATTGAATGATGACAATCTTGAATGACAAAACATTGAACAGATTTCATTGAAGCAGAAAAACATTGAAACAGTGTCAATGACAGTTTTCAACAGTGACATGCAACATGAAAGATGTAGGCAGGGGGGCAAGCCCCCCTGCACCCCCCACACCCCCTGCTACTTAAATATACCAACTCCGAGATTGTGCTACAGTGTAGGAAATGGGAATCTTCCATTTCCGCACTGTAGTGCACTGAACTGCGATCTTCAAAATGGTAAATTTAAGTGGCAGGGGGTGTGGGGGGTGCAGGGGGTCTTGCCCACCCTGCATGGAGCAATTTGTTTTTCAGCTACACTCCACATGTTCGTTTTTACCCCATTTCGATGTTGTACTGTTTGATGAAGTCTGTTTGATGTTTTGTCATTCGAGATTGTCATCCTTCGATGTTGTGATATAAACCAACTTGAGAGCAGGTTGTGATTCAGGAGAGTGAGGCTTAGCTTCTATCTGAAAGTTGAAATGTTTTTATATTAAATCTCTTCAAATGTTATCACAGTAGGTAAATGGAGGTAGAAAGAATCAAACCCTATATGCTTGAATAGAAGAAGTAGCTCAGTAAGAGATCAGATGCTTAATCTTCAGAGCTAAGATACATTTCTGGGCTATTATTTATGATTTTATCCATTTATTTGATCTAAAGCAAATATACAAAGTATACAGTCATAAAGGTGGTTGCAAATGTATATGTGCATGTGTGTCTGTCCATCTGTCTGTCTGTGTGCTCACAAGGTCAAAGATAAAAGAATTAGCAATGCAGTGCATAGGATGAAGTAATAATAACTGAGATGGAGAGAAAGGAAGCTGTTTGTCACTGAAAATTTACTAAGAGAGAATATGCCAAACAACAAACTAAAACAACGAGGGAGAAAGTCACTGATGTTCATAAGGATCATTTACATGTATCCCATGTGCCTCTGATACAAGAGGTTTGGGAGGTCACTTATTGGAAGTTCTAGCTTTGCTAGAGTTTTCATTTTGTTTTTACTGATTAGTTTTTCAGTGACTTCCTCACTCATTGTTTTAGTTTGTTATCTGGGATATTTTTGCAGTGTCCCTAATGATAATGGACATCAGCTGGGTATAGCAGCCCTGTGTTTCTAATGCTTAGTCAAACACTCTGCTTATGCTGTGGAGTTCATAACAAGACCGAAATATGAATATCTACATCTAGTGTGGTTTGGCTTTATTGGCCTGAAATTGTCCATTAAAATGATGAAACAAGTCATGGGCATTCAGAATTGCCAATTAGCTGAAACACTTGATGTTCATAAGGATCATTTGCATATATCCCATGTGCCTCTGATACAAAAGGTTTGGGAGGTCACATATTGGAATTTCTAGCTTTGCTAGAGTTTTCATTTTGTTTTTACTGATTGTTTTTTTCAGTGACTTTCTTACTCATTGTTTTAGTTTGTTGTTTGGGATATGTTTGCAGTGACCCTAATGATAATGGATATCAGCTGGGTATAGCCACCCTGTGTTTCTAATTCTTAGTCAAACACTTTGCTTGTGCTGTGCTGATGAGGTCATAGTAAGGCTGAAGTATACATATCTACAGCTAGTGGGGTTTGGCTTTATTGGCCTGAAATTGTCCAATAAAATGACAAAACAAGTCATAGACATTCAGAATTGCCAATTAGCTGAAACACCTGATGTTCATAAGGATCGTTTGCATATATCCCATGTGCCTCTGATACAAGTGGTTTGAGAGGTCACTTATTAGAAGTTCTAACTTTGCTAGAGTTTTCATTTTGTTTTTACTAAGAGAGAATATGGGAATAATTTGCTTATTTTTATGTGTGGGGGGTTGGATTTTTGCAACTTATTCTCAAGTATCTTATATCTCAAGAGCGGGGTGTGTGGTAAATCATAACATATTACAACTGTGTGACATTTTTATCTTATAAATAATGTAAAAGGAAATTTTTTAATTGTAACCAAGTGACTGCCCTGGCAAGCAAAGGGATACTTGGGGTGTCAAATAACTTTTTATTAGTATAAAGTATGCAGTTTAACGATGGTCAAAGCTTCCTGAGGCCTTGGACTTTTGTAACTTGAGTTGTTTCTTCAAAGAGTCTCTACTGGATGAAGAACTGGACATGTGATAAAACATGTATAAAGTAACATTGTAACCATGCTCTGAGCTCCATTCCTAGATGTTAGTAACTATGTTCCATATTTTGCCCATGTGTTCCACCTTATCAGAAATGGTATAGTGTTCCATATTTTGAAAATGAAAAGTTGATTATGGTTGCAGTTTTTCTAATTCTTTTTCTTGTTTGTGTTATAAATGTTATGTTAATAAATATCATACTGTAACAAACTACCTGAAAAAATGAAGAAACCTCAGCTTAATTATCTCACTCATTAAAACTACAATTTCTTAAGGTATTCTGCAAAGATGTGTTCATAGACTTTAATAATAGCATTCTGAAAATCATAACTGCATCATTTAAAATCCTATATACCCAAAAATGTATTCAAATCCTGGAATGGGTTATTGTGACCAGACTTTCCTTTTTGAATGCTGCTCATACCTCATAGCAATCCATATTTTTGAACAATGACCTGATTTTGTTTCAGTATTTGTCCTGTCCCTCATAACATTTTTGATTTTCTGGTAAATCACTTTTTATTACAGTCAATCAGTAATGCCAGTCATTAGTTTTATACTTCCTATTGTTCAGAAATGCATATTGATGCAAAATGTATTGTTATATTATTTTTAAGTGAATTAGAGTAATACATTAAAATTGTTCCTGATTTTACCTACCCCTCCAACACACACACACACACACACACACACACACACACACACACACACACACACACACACACACACACACGTTTACCTTTGCCCAGAATTCTTGGACAACTAAGTTGAAAAGTATGAGGTGATCTCAAAATTTTCTAAATTATTTCTATTGCAGTTATTTTAGCAAATCAGTAATATAGTACTAAGTGGTTTATGTTGCTGCATTTACATGGTACAGTTTTTATCTTTATTAGTGCTGTTTTCCTTGGAAGGCGCTAGAAAACTAGCATGCTTGTTTGCAGTCTCAGAAGTTTCAAAGGTAGTGGATTCACTTTTGCTGTAGAAGGTGGCAGGTTATCTTCCCACTTTAGGTCATTGGATTAATTTTTCCAGTCCTGTCATTGTAGTGCAGCATAATGGGAGAAATGCACTCATGGATGTGCCATCATTCAGATGAGACATTAAAACAAGGCCATATCTGCCTGAGTTAGTGATAGTTCAGGTAGATGTAAAAGATCCCACTACACTTATCAAAATGAATAGTTTTTTATTGAAATACATATATTTTATACAATACTTATTATTTACATATTTACATTATTTACAAATATGTACACACTTTTCACATTTTATACATTATATTTTAGTCAATCCCCACCCTTTTCTCAACAACCAAAATCGTATGTTTTCCAAAATCTTTGCCAAACCCCATTTTCCATTAAACTTAATTTAATTTCTTCTTTCAGTTCATATTGTTCATGAAATATATAATATTATTATGTCCATTTTCTTTAATTGTTCTTTTTTTATACCATAAAATCAAATTCAATCATATCCATATTTCTAATTGTTCCATTTTTGTAATTTCTCTAAATATATTACATTTATATACTTCATTCCATAATTTTTTTAATTCTCATAAATTTCATACAAACATGTTATATTGTCTCATACTCTCCACATTCATGAGATACTCTATTTTGTTTACTTTTGTAAGGCATATTTGTCTTAAACGGTAACTTTCTTATAGACAATCTCCATAGAAAATCATTACATTCATGAATCTTTTTATACCATTTACATCTCATCTTTATTGCATTCTTTTTCCCAGTTTCTAACTCTTTCCATGGATCAATAAAATAAAATGCTTTTATAATATTCTGATAATGTTCTTTTTTATCTTTCTCAATCATACTCATTTTTGGTTTCCATATTATAATTTTATTTTGATATACTTTTATCTCTTTGTTTGCATTTTCTTTAATTTTTTACCTGTCTCCATTTTCCACCAGAAAGCCTGATACTTATATTTAATAACATCTATCAAACTTTCTTATTTTATGTAACATTTCAGTGCTCTGTATAAATTCATTGATGCTGCATAGACAATTGGATTAATTAGCCCCAATCCCTCCTGTTCTTTTTTCATGTACAAAATTCCTCTTTTAATTGGATTCAACCTGAAAACCCACATAAAATAATATAGTCATCAATTCCTGTTCATATCTTCTTGGGCCCATATAAATATTTGTCATATACTTAATCCTGCCTGGTGTCATAGTAATTATCATATAATCTTTCTTTCTATATGAAAAACAAAATAATTTCCAAAAAAGAAGTCATGTCTTTTATTTCATTAAATAATGTTTTCCATTGTGCTTCTTTATATACATTTTGTCTGAACGTAATACCTAAAACATCTATAGACTCCATATTAAATTTTATATCTCTTATGCTTCCTACTAAACCATATCTTTTACTTTTTTCTTTATTTATACATAAGCCAATTTTGATTAATAAACAGTTTCATTTTTAATAGCTTTCTCGATCTGTTTCTTATAACTTGTAATTATAATATCATCAGCATTAGTATACATTAAAGGCAATCGTAGTTCAATTAACATGTTATATCCTACAATATCTATCATTTTATTAATTTTATGCACTATCACATTCATAACCAATGAAAAATAATGCTACTAGCTGGACAGCCTTGTCTTATTCCTGATTTTATTTTTAGTTTTTCACTTATCCATCCATTAACTTCAATGTTAACATAATTTCTATCATAAACTGATTTAAATACATATATTATTTTTTACCTATATTATATGCATTCAAACTATTCCATTATAATTCATGTTGAATCCTATCATATGCTTTACTTAAATCTGCTATCATAATCTTTGCATCAGCTTTTTTATTTACAAAGTCATTCACTACCTCTTTAATAACCCATAATAAATCTTGAGTTCCTTTTCCTTTCTGTCCAAAAACAGTTTGCTGATATATTTTTTCTATTTTATTTCTTAGTCTTTTAGTTATAATTCTCCTGAAAATCTTATATTTTTTCTATTTTATTTCTTAGTCTTTTAGTTATAATTCTCATGAAAATCTTATAATCTGTATTATTTCTTATTTGTCTCATATTCTTTATGTAATCGTATCCCATTTTTCCATAAAAACTTTATGACCTCTATACATATCTCTTTATAACTGATTCCCTTTTCCAACCATTCATGCAATACTTCTCTGAATTTGGCTTTTTACCAATACTCCATTCCATTATACATATGGTATTCAATACCGTCCAAACCTGTTGCTGTGTTCATATTTATATCATTCAAAACTTCATTTAATTCATTAATACTTATATCGTTTTCTTAATATTCATTATAAACCTTGGTTAACTTACTTATTTCATATTTCCTTTTATTTTTAATTTTTAGCAAACAATTTTGTAACATACTCTTTAATGGTTTCACTTATACCTTCTTGTGTATTCACTTGCCTTCCTTCTTTATTCTTTAGCTCCCTTGTTATTTTTTTTTCGTCTTTTACTAATCTATTTAAATAAGGTGTTAATTCTTCCTTTTTTCCTTGTATACAATATTTTTGTTTGTATAACAACGTATTAATCTTTACTTGATTCTTTTCATAATATTTCTCTTTCTTATAAAAAGCTATCTTTTTTAATATATCTCAAAATATATCTTGACTTAATTTCTTATATATATTCTTTGTTTTATTTCTCTTATTTTCAATACATGCCAGAAAGCAAGTTCTATATTTGGCTTTAAAAACTAATCCACCAAGTTGTCAAATTTTCATAAAATTCTCTCATACCTATATGATTTTCCCATAATGTAAATATTGCTTTTCTGTCATCTTGTTCCAATTCTTTCTCATTTAATCATTTAATTCCTTTCCCTAATTTTATAAATTGTTCCTTTTCTTGCACTATCTGAAACACTAAATGATCAAAAAAACCCAGTGTTTCTATTACTTGTTGCACAATCTTTAAACTATCTGATACAAAAAAAAACAGTTTCAGTCATAATTTCATTTATTCTATAATTCCAGTGTCTGTTTTCCCATACAGATATTTTGCCACATTTCATAATCTCATTAACTATTTTAGCATCATATCCTTTCTTCTTGTTTATTCTCAAAGTACAATATTAGCAATAACAATATTATATCCATATTAACACATACATAATTTAGAAGCTTTCTAAACATTTCTTCCCTTTCTTTTATTGTAACATATGCATATATGGCTATAATTCTAAAAACACTTTTATTCCATCTTAAATCTAACACAGTAATGTGTCCCAGTTCCACTATTGTCACGTTTAACACTTTTGATTTTCCCTTGACATAATATGCATATACCAGATCACATTTCTTTTCCCATATTCCATATGATTGATCCAGTCCACATTTTTTCTGTTTGCATTCTTTCTTCCTCTGTTAATAATCTATTAATATCTTAGTTAATATTAATAGCATCTAATAGTATATTATAGCATTACAGTATAATACTATCTTAGTTAATATCTTCTAATATGTTAACTTGAGCATCTAACAAAGCACATAATTCTAGTATACCTATTCTCCTCTTATTTTTTTCATACTATTGGCATTTGCAGCTAATATTTTCAGTTTTTAACAAAATGAAGGGAAACATAGATCTCATCCTTTGCCTTTCTTGATCTCTTTAATTGACATGCATTTATATTTTCTTTTCCTTTTTTTAACCCTTTTCCCTATTGAATTCTTCCTTTCTTTAACTACTTGGCAATTTGCATATTCTTCTTCACTTGTCTCATTATTTTCTTCCTCTTTTTTATTTCTTTTTTCTTTAACATTCTTTTCTATACCCTTGTCTGTCTCACTCTGATCTGTACCGTCCTGAATTATATTTTTAACTTGTTCCAAATCTTGTATATTTTCTTCAACTTCAACTTGTTGTCATCATTATCACATTCTAACCATACATGTCCAGTATTGACACATTTTCTTTAACACTTTAAATCACACTTTTGCCTCATGTGCTGTCTTTCCACATATAAAGCATTTTCCTTTTATTACCTTCACCAATTAAATGATCATCTTTTCGACAGAAAAAACAGGTTTTGGGTTTCCCCTTGTATCTTACAAAACTTCCGTTACCATTCATATTTATACCACTTGGTATATGCTTTACATTATTATTTTCCATATTTAAAATAATGCCACATTCCCATTCCGCAATCTAAATTCCTCTTGTATCATAAACCTTTGTTATGCCCATTACTTTTTTGTATACGGTCAATAAATGCATCTTTAAATCCAAGGTTCCACTTTGGTTCTAAATTAAACCAGTATTATCTTGTTTTAAATCTGAAAAAGGATTGAATAACATATTCTGACCAAAGATTTACATTTTTGCTCATATTTTCCTATAAAATGTTCTATGAACTGTTCATTTTTAAAAAAGTCTCTGTTAATAAGGATGAAACTCTTACCTCCTTTGCAGTAACAGCTAAAGCTGCAGTCAAGGAGTCCCAGACTAAGCCTTTCTCTTTTGTGCTACTTATTCAAACAGTATATCTTCTCTTCATTTCCTTAATTTCTTCCTTTCTTCCTTCCCCCTCTATCATGGTTTCTGCATATGTCTTCACATCTGATTCACTTTCTCTCCTCACTTTTGTCTTCTATTTTCTCCATTATTTCACTCCATAATACTACTGTATTATTTACTGGCTCACTTTGATGAATCATCTGCTCCAAATAATCATCCTGCAACCCTCCAGACTGGAGGGTTTCAATAAGCATTCCTTTTGACTCTCTGTTTCTTCTTCAAATGGTTTCTGCTGAAATACCTCCTCCGAGCCAACCTGCATCTCCTCTACTGAAATGCTCTGCTCCGATACCTCCTTCCCCTCTGGTACAAATGATTTATCCACACTATACTCACTTTCTTCCATTACTGTTAGTGATTCCACCAGTTCCAAACTATACAACTCCTCATCCTTATTTTCACTCACCATAGCTCCTTCAGTCTCTCTGGGCTGCTTTCTCACGTGAAACGGAAACTAGAGAACAAAAGCATAACATACAATGTCTTCCCCCTGTGCTATGAGTAGGGGAAGTTCCTCAATGTTCTGGCCAATATTTTCTTAGTCAGTACTAATATACCCACCTGGTCTCCCCTGAAATGTGGCCATTGGCCTAGTGAGACTAACTCAGTCAACAAAAAGCATGCAGAAATAAATTATGGTTGGCACTATGTCTCAGTCATTTTATTGCTCTCTAACTATTTTAATGCATCAGAAACATTAAATGGGTATGGCTATTATATTTCAAATGACCTTCTGCTGTAAAGTGATCTTGGAGTATTTTTTCCCAGAATCACTTTTAGCTCCCTTTATACAAATCATGCTAGACATAACAAAATTGTTTTTTTTAACATCCATTTAACTACAGTGAGAGTAGTGTGAGTCACAGACATCTTGCACAGCTTCTGGAACCCATTTTCCTTTTCACTTTTTTGCCTGAATTACTGATTTGGGTTCTCAGACCAGCCCTTACCTGTTCAACAGTGGTTATAAATGCTCAACAAAATAAACTAGCTGAACTCCATGTTTTAAGGCTTCCAGTTTTTAAATCATATGCTGACAGACACTCTCCAAAATTCTTCCTGAGGTGTCGGAACTGTCACTGTAATCCAGAAGTTGTTATCTGAACACTTGCTTCTACTCCACAGAACTTTTAACAGACATGTAAAATACTTTGCTACTCACTGGTGTTTGCAGTGGGGCAATGTGTGCTTTCTCTTGAATACAGGGAAATGTGCTGTATTTATTTAAAATGTTTTCCTTACAGTGCTGTACAGAACAAAATAAGTCTTATTTTCTGTTCATGAATTTTGATATTTTTTTCCTTTCTACTGAAGCATCAGTGTATTTGTGCATGATACTTCCCCAGCTCTGTTGCATTGGTAGGTATTTCCTTGACACTAGGCAAATGAAAACTTAATCCAAACCATAATCAATCCTTGAGCATGACAATTTAGTAGTTTTTCTGTGTTGTGAGCATTGCCAGGATTTGTAAGATTATTTGTACTGCGGAACTTTTCTCCCCGGGCCTTCACTGAAAATGGGCTTTTGTTCAGATGGACTATCCCAGTTAACAAATGTCAACTAACTAACTAACTAACTAACTAACTAACTAACTAACTAAACTAAATTATAGCACTTTCAGTCTGTGTTTCATAGAGAAATGGTCTTTCATTTCTAATACTCCATTATGGGTGAGTTGCTAGCATGTATCAAGTATTCTATACTTTATTGGCATGGTGTTTTGATCTTTTTCCACATATCCTTTGTGTCCAACCTATCCTTAGGCAGCTAGATGCCATACAATTAATGTGCCACAGCAAAAAAAAATAAATAAATAAGCCTATTGCCAACATGATCTCAGCATTTAACATTTTTTCCCTTTGAGTGCACTTGTAGTCCTACAGCCCTTTCTGTTGTAGCTCACATTTTTTCCATGAGTAGATACCTTGGCAATGGTTTCCACCATCATTTCTGTTTATCCAGCTGCCCTGTTTCACATTTTATTGACTACATTTTTCACCACTATTGACTATTCTAGCATATTTTGGAGTTGGAGTTCCAGTTGTGGATATCTTCTTCCAAGTCATCTTTTTTTACCCAGTAATATAATACTAGATATATGTCATGTTCATATGATGACGATTTCTTCAAGCCATCCTCATGGATATTTTGGTTTTATGTGAGACCTGTTAAAATCAGCTGCCATGCAGTCATTTTCTTAATGTCAGTTGATGCATGACTTTCTAATCTTGGCTAGAATTCACAGACCAGCTGTACAGTATGCAAGGTACTTTCGCATAATTCTTGACAACTTGCAAGGAGCTTACAGTCCCTTGATCTGAGTGGTGCTGACTTGCAAGAGTCTGTAAAGTACAATATGCAGTGCATGTAAATGAGTGCATAAGCAGAAACAAATGATAATGTTCAAGAAAATAAGTGCATAGCAGCATGTAAATGAACCAATTAAAAGTGCTGCAATTTCTAATGAGAGTGTAGATGTTAATCAGCTTGAGTGACCACCAGAATATACACAAACTTTGCATGGAAATATAGCAAATCAGCACCTAGCAGACATGCTTGCAGCTGCAGCAGCTTGTGCTGATTTGCAGCTTGTTACTGTGGCCATTATCTGTATTGACTGGGCTGTGCATCCATGCAGCACTATGGCTTGAAAGCATTACTGGCAGTGCCTGACTGATCACACCTTCAAAGATTATCAGATAATGGATTGTATTAGAGTTGTTGTTGTTGTGTCTTTTGGGTTTTCCCGGTTAGAGGTCGCCACAGCGGAACTCCAGTCCGCTAATGATCGGCAGTAGATTTTCACGTGCCGAGTTGCCAACTCTGACGCACAACCTTCAACGAAGGTACGCCCATTCACGTATGTCGCCACACAGAAGACGCTCTAGCTGAGAATCGAATGGGACAACGTCTTATTGTGAGGCTACAGCAGCACCACCACCGCAGTACTGGATTGTATTAGAGTAGACTGAGATAATATATGGAAATTGGTTTACACACTTCTCTCATATGCTGAATCTAAGAGAATGCATAGTCTCCCTACATCTATTGATACTAAGGTCTGTGCAGCTCTTACAGTCATAGCTGCAGGCATCTTGCAAAGACCATGTGGGGACATATTGTGTATTTTCAAGTCTTCTACTTCATGGATGCTCAGTGAGTTCTTTGGTGTTATGTTGTTACATGTTAATGAATACACACACATGATTTTTCAGGACTCAAGAGGAGAGAGTTTATGCTGTGCATGGCATCTACAATATTACCTAGTTCCTTGAATCAATGAGAGCCATAAACTGCACTCATGTAGCTATAAATGTTTCACCATTCAAATTCTCAAAAGGACATTAGTAGAAAGGGCAACTCTTCCCTTGCCTAAGGGGCAGACTGTGACATGGAAAGAATCAATGCCAGTGTGTGTGTGTGTGTGTGTGTGTGTGTGTGTGTGTGTGTGTGTGTGTGTGTGTGTGTGTGTGTGTGTGTGTGTGTGCAGTATCCTGGTAGTTCTCATGATTTCCTTACTTGGCATGTGGCAGAACTGCACATCCATTTCCAGCATGATGATTTCATGCAGGGTCATTTTGACTGTAAGTGCTGGCATAATGTGTAGAATACATGCTGGCATTTTATATATTCTTTCATCCAATATACCCCCTAAATATTATTGTGTTTCTTTTTGCAGGTAATGCTGGCTACCCACTGATGAAATGAATTTCAGCAGAGACCATGCCCAGACTTAGAACATCATACAGGCCATATATTTTGGATACTGAAGTCATGGGGTCTATACCTGGATAGCCAAGGGGCTCATTCCAGTATTTTTCTGATAGATCATGATGATTGCAGTCTGCACTCCACTCCACAATATAATATCACTGAAGGAGGAATGACATCACAAGTTTGTGCTTTTGTTACATCATCCAACAGCAACAATGGTTGATGCAATGGTGGCCAACAGCAGCAGGATCCGATATGATCTGTGAAAGTCCTTAGGCAATGAAGGGCACAATTCACTGCAGCAACATCTGGTTAACAACTGGTTAATAGCTTTGAGCAAGCATATGTACCAAGCAGAACAGGAAATAAGAAGCATGCAGTATTTCTGTCAGGCTTTGCTGGTTAGTGGATTGCCTGGTTTTCCTGTGTGTCAGACATTTGTTCGCTATAAGATGGGGTAGAGGGTGATGTAGGTTATAGTCATCATCATCATTTCAGGAAGATCCTGGAGATACAGTGACATAAGAAGTGGATTTAGAATGTGGTAGTACAGATCAATAGATGCACAGGGACTATGGGGCACAGCAACATAAGACCGACAGTGGGAAGCAGTTGCCACTGTGGCAAGATGCTGGGGATTAGGATGATGGAAGGAAAGTTGGCATTAGAAATTTTATACTCCTGTGACATGGATATGGTGGTAATGTATCCTCATCTTCTGGTGGTACTGTGCTGCTGAGAAGGAGCAGAAATAAAGGACTTCCCTGATATGGATGCTGTACTGTTTTGTGACCTCACCCTGCTTTACTGGTATGTGATCTAAATGTGAAAGAAGGAAGGTAGTCCTGGCCACTCACATTGTAATTGCCACGTTAAGGGGTATCAGGGTTCCTGACAAATGTAGACATGGCTCTTAAGTGTGCCCTGTGCAGTAGCCCAAGTACACTGCCACACACAGTCCACACACTAAAAGAGCTATATAGCCTGGTGCTCATTGTTACATTTTATACCATCTTGGTGTTTACCACAAACTTTACTTCACGATGCCTAGTTTCCATGTGTCCACATAACTGGCCAAAGTAATCATGCATCATAAGGGCCACATAACATG
>NC_056728.1:451952050-451962050 GCF_019279795.1 Protopterus annectens | reverse complement strand
TTAACTATGTCCTACACTATATTTTACTTCCTTGGATTATTTTAACTAATTTGTATGTCTTCCTTATCTTTAACTCATTCTCCAATACCTTGTGCTTTTACAAATTTTACTGTGCCTTTGTTTTTAATTTTTATTTGTACTGCAAATTCTTGTTATTCAATTTTTTATTTACATTCAGTGTGCCTATTATGTCAAATGTTTATGAAATAAACCTTCAAATAAACCTGAACTTTTCTGTGTCTCTTTTCAACATCTGTTTATAGCCTGCTAACATAAGATACAATTATTTGGTTTCATCATGCACCTGATGTAACACTGTGTCAGACCTACATTCTTGGCATCATTACATCTGGATGTCAAAATGGGACATAATTTCTGAACGTACATCATTTGTTAACAGTTCTATGGCTTACAGGTATTACTCAGACTTCAGAAATGTCATATACTTACTCATGATGACTCTTAGTGATTCAGTGACTGTGCTCACAGCTTTAATGTATCTAGAGCTGTAACTGATTATGCCTAAAGGCTTTTTTCCACTTTGGCTTTTGTGGGAAGTGTTGTGTCATTATCTTTCTTAACATAACTGTTGTGTTCATTTTTATTTTTCCTTTTGAAATATAATGTGTTCACTGTAGAAGTACCACAGTACTACTTCTGCCCTCCTCTCTTTCTGTAACATCATTAACCACAACAGCAATAATTACAAACTATCCTCAGCACTCTTTCTAGATCTATCCAAGGCTATTGACATGGTTGACCACAAAATGCTTATAAATACCTTGAAGGTCTTCTCCTTAAACAACCATGCGCTCCAATGGTTTCAATCCTACCTGCAGGGCAGGCAACAGACAGTCCTATGGCAGGACAAGCTATCATCTGGCCTACCCATCAAGTTAGGAGTCCCTCAGGGCTCGATACTAGGACCCCTTCTTTTCCCAATCTTTATCAATGACCTTCATTCAGTCATCCCAGATGCTACCTGCATTCAATATGCGGATGACTCCACCTTGAATTGTTCTGACACCTCACCAGCTACTTTATTCACATTAACCCAAAATACATTCAATACAGTGGAAAAATGGCTCTCCAATCAACATTTAATCCTAAACCCCAAATAAACTAAGCTGCTCCTCTTCTCCCCGACATGCAGGACCCCCCTGCCATCCTTCAGCATAACCACTAACAATGGCACGATCATCTCCCCAGAAGCTCAAACTAAACTACTGGGTGTCACTGTTGATAACAATCTGAAGTTTCATGCACATATCAATCAAACTATTAAAACCATTAATAAAAAACTTGGCTCTCTTTACAGAATCAAACCTTTCCTTACCCCACTTGCTAGAACTGCAATTGCCCATTCCCATCTACTATCAACTCTTCTCTATGCCTCACCTCTATTCTCCAACTTAAACAAAACCGATCTTAATAAACTATCATCCTGCTATAACTACTGGTACAGCCTACCAGACACACCACTGTCACAACCTAAATCGCCTAGGATGGCTTGAACTGCCTAGCCTATTGCAGTTCAGCCAGCTAATAGTGGCACATAAAGTCCTTTACCAACCAGAAAATACACCTGCACTAAAAAATATTATCAGCCCCTGCACCAGCACCTGGCCACTGCGATCATCCACTAGACTCCTAGTTCAAACATACAAATCCAACTACTCAGCTGGGGACTCAGTTTGACAACTCTGTTGGAAAAACATGGAACAGACTCTCAGCTGACTTGACCCTAGAACCCTCACTAACTCAATTCAAAAACAAACTCAAGAAATACTTCAAAACTCATTGGTTATGTCCTTGCACTAACCCCGACTAGTGACCTCTCTATTACTTAGGTGCCTTACCTTCAACTACTTCTAACTTTTGTCTACCACACCATTTCAGGAAGGGTCAATTGTATAACTGCTGTTCAATGTGTCTTAAACCTGAATGTAATGCTATCTATATATAACTTTGAAAATAGTGTTATGTTTTGTAAAGTGTTTTATAATATATGTGCTAAATGCTGGTATTGCTTATGACTGTAATCTGCTTGAAACTAGCATTTACTAAATGTTCAATGTGTATTATTATTGTGGAGCTTTTCTCCTGGGCCTCCGCTGAAAATGGACATATATCCAGTCGGACTATCCCAGTTAACAAATGTAAAATAAATAAATAAAAATAAATAGTTTTTAACATTTTACTTGCCTTGTGTCGCCTGCTGAGCCACATGTGGCAAAGTATCTGATGCTGACCTAACACCAAATGTTAGTCTCGTTTACCTCATCAGGAATATACGTCTGTAGCTCTGCTTTCTTAAAGTGGTACAAGATGACAAAACAAAAATCTGTTCTTAAGTTCACATTGTTGGCCAAAGTTACTCCACATAGGTTTACTTATTCTGTCTTCTTTTGTAAGCATAATTTATATTTCTCTCAGTATTGCTATCTTAGTTACTCATATGTAAGTGGAAATTCTCACCTCACCAAGGTTTTCATGTTTTAGGAAAGTAAATCTAATGGAGATCCAGAGTGCTGGACTAAATGACTTTCTAACAATATCTATCTTTTCTTATTTGTCAAGTTCCTCTTTTAATTTTTTTCTTCAGATGAACATGGCTACTTTCATGCAGGTAGACTCACGTAGTTATTTCAGGAGGAGTGCACAACTCTACTTGATACTTTTTCAGTGTTCCTGTTCCTTCAAGCTGCTGCACTCATAACATTCTGTCGTGTCCATTCTCAGAACTGCTGCTCAAACTGTTCAGTATTTCAATAATCATAATAACTTGAATTGTGAGATAAATGTTGATTAGTTTTTTCATACTCTTATTTACTTTGGCTCTTCTTCTAGAGAAACTTTCATTAGAAGAGACCTTTTTGTATTGTAAAAATAGACTGTTGCACTGTTATGTAATTTTGGTTGTAGTCGCACCTTAGTGCAAATGGTAGTATTCAATATGTATTTTAGAAGATCCTTAGAATATCGACATTTTAAAAAAATTCTTTTTTGCTTCACTTTGACCTTATTTGTACTGGCCCAGACCCCAGCTCATGTCCATGTCACTCTTCCAGCCAGTCTCCTACCCTTTGAACTTACTCCAGCATTGCTGGGACTGGCTGTGGATCCTGGGGACTTGGCTCATCTGTGGTCCTTCTTGGGGGGGGGGGGGGTTGTTTATGCACGATCACTTCCCTTTGCCTGCTCCTCATGCTTGCTAATTGCATCCAAAGGCAACTCTCCTCTCTGGACAATGACTCCCATTAAGAAGCATATCAAAGAGTGCCTTCCAACTCACGATGGTCATTCCCTGCTGCTCCGTCAATCTCCCGAGATGCTAAATGAAATCAGGTCAGCTGTGTCATAGTTAGAGCTTTATCCAGTAGTGGATCTAGTCTATCATCATTTTAATATCCTTGTTAACTATGCTTAGTAATATTTCTGACCTTATGTACTTTTTTTCTGAATCATTTTTGTTATGAGCTATAAAGAAAATGTACATATAGATGCAGTACACAAAAATGTACTGACTGGATCTCACCAGCAAAGCAAAAAATGATCAGACATTGTGCCATAACTATAGCTGAAATGGGTCTATATTGCTTTGTTGAATGGTTATTCAGTGAATAGCCATTCATTGAACACCTATTTAGCAAAGCCGCTCTTCACTTGAACTGTGAATTTTAACAAGGGCAAACCAGCAGTTGGTCAGCATCTGGAAATTGCCTTTTTCCCTGCTGTAGTGAGATCTCAGAGTTTGGTATATTTAGTTTGGGGGGTGGGGGTGCAGCCACCCCATTGGAGGGTGTGGGGGGCATAACTCCCCACCTTGGCAAGTTTTAAATTAGTTATTTATTTTTGCAGTCGCTCGGTTGGACAACCGCTTGTTTGCCCTACTTAAAATTTGCCATTCAATAAAGAGTGGCTTCACTAAATAGCTGTTTGACTAATGGTTATTCGCTGAATAGCCATTCAATGAAATAATATAGACCCAGGTAAAACATATCACTTCGCTATCTTTAATTTAAGTAAGCTATATGTATTATGAATTCTTCCTTGCTGCATTGTTGTGCTGCCATCTTATTTTCCATTTGGTATTTCAGCTTAATTCTGAAGGGACCATACTCAACCACAACTCAAAAAAAGAAAATTTACACTGCTGGATGTTCTTGCAGCAAATATCACTTACAAACTTCAACAGGCCTTCCCAAATGCCATTAGTATTCACTGCCTCCTTTCTGTCGTCTTGGTTTTTCAAAGTCCATAAACTAAACTTGAGATGATAACATCTAAATCAGTCCATGTCTCATCCATAGATTTTACCTTCTGCTAAGCTGGAGCAACTAGACTCGGATTCCTTTTTCAGGGAAATGGGCCCATGTCTATGTTCTTTACTTTCTATAACATAATCAAATCAGAACAGATAAGCTTTGAAAGATGTTATATCCTTGCATTACATTCAACCTTAAAGCAACTAATAACAAGCAGAGACAATGCCTGGATGGAATGGAAAAAGACCCCTTAAATAAACCTAAATACATAATATAAAAGCTTTAAAAAAATGACATAAGGATTAAAATTAACTCTGCAACTGTTGAGCAGGCCTATAGTATTCAGAATACTTACCTGGATCAACCAAAGCAAGTTTGGAAGGCTGAAAACAACATTAGCACTTTAGAAATATTCCCAAAAACAGCAGAGAGTAACACTATGACTGAGGGACTGATGACACAACTTAAAGAAATTATCAGCAATTCTCCCACAACAGCTCAGCAAGCATTGCCCAATCCCCCTTCTTAATAGTCAATGTCTCTTTGTCATAAAATTATTTTCTGTTCTCCACTCTACTTTAAAAGTATAAGCAAATCACATGTTCAAAAGCTACCTGAAAATCTGAATACTGGCTAAAACTCAGAGTTACACACAATACACCCAAAATATCCCAAGTTAGCTAGCCATGCCCTTAGCAAGACATTAGTCCATATTTTCAGTCTTGCATTCACAACTAAATCCTTCCATAGAGCTTCAAACATGCCCTGATTATGCCACTTGTTCTGCCCCTCCCCTACCACAGCTAGCAACTTTCACAAATTGCCAGTCTCTTCCTCACTACCAAAAATCTAGAGAACATAGTTTATTACCAAATACTCAAATATATTATCAAATACAACATTCTTAATGACAGGCAGCATGGCTTCCATCCAAAGAAATACACTAATATTTTTTTATTCATTGACAGACCAAATTCAGGCCAACTTCAAGCAAGGCAAGCTTATTAGTGCCATCTTCCCAGATCTTAAGAGAGCTTTTGAAAGAGTAGATTGCACAATTCTACCACACAGACTAACAAGCTAGTACGATGTTAACACAATCATCTCTGTAGTAGATGATTCATAGTACTGGGAGAAGACAAAATCACTCAGACAGGGAGAACCATATGTAGGATGTCTCAGGGGCCTGTTCTCTGCCTTCTTCCCAGAGATGTGTCACAAATACATTGTATACTATACATCGGTGGTGGTGCTGCGGTAGCGTTGTCGCCTCACAGTTAGACGTTGCCCGTTCGATTCTCAGTTAAAGCGTCTACTGTATGACGATATGCGTGAATGGGCGTTCCTTCGTTGAAGGTTGTGCGTTAGGCCCGGCAAGCCAGCATATAAAACTCTACTGCCAATCATTAGCGGACCGGAGTTCCGCTGTGGCGACCCCTAACCGGGAAAAGCCGAAAGACACACACACACACACTATACATCAGTGACATTGTGTTGACTAGGTCCAATATGATTCCATCCCTATTAAACAAAAAGCTGTAAGAAGAGTTTAATGCTGTATGGAATTGTCTACACAGCAATAAGTTGTCCATAAATACATACAAAAAAAAAACAGGATGCTGTCTGGCACAACTCAAAAACTAAGCAATGTTAATGGACTATGTATTAATGACCATACCAGCTCTCTCCTTCACATAACGTCACAGGAGGTGGTGTCTAGATCTTACCTTGGATCAACTTTTTAATGTTGTTGGCAGCCAAAAAAAGAAATTACTAGAAAATGGAATGCAGAATCTAAATCAACTGCAACTGAATATTGTAAAGGAGATAAAAGAACTGGAGGTTAGATCGTTAGAAATGAGAGGGGCAAATTACATAGAAATAAATGGAATTTGTGGAATAATGCATGCAAAATAATGTTCAGAAGGAGGAGGAGTAAAATTTAAGGGAAGGCAGGAAATGAGCAAATGAATGTAATTAAGGAGTGAACATTGCTGTGGTGGTACGGCGGTAGCATTGTTACCTCACAGCAAGAGGTTCTCCCGTTTGTTTCTCAGCATGGCTTGGGAGTGCCTTCTGTGTGGAGTCTGTATGTCCTCCCCGCGGTTGGGTATCGTTCGAAAGACTTGCATGCATAACTGGGCATGCTTTCATTGAAGGTTGGGTGTCAAGCTGGCACCTCGGCGTTTCGTAAAAATCTACTGCCAATCATTAGCAGACCGGAGTTCCGCTGTGGCGACCCCTTACCGGGAAAAAGCCGAACGACAAACAACAACAAAAAATATGTAATTAAGGAGTGAATAAAATTTGTTAGAAGAAACTATACACGCATATTGTGGGAAAATAACAAAGGAAATATTATTGTAGTTTGTTAATTTGTCATTTTTTTTTTATTTTTATTTTTTAATAAAGATGTTTAAAAAACTCTGCTATCACAGTCTTACTGAAGTACAAGAAAATAAAGTAATAACCTAAGTAAAAGTATCTGACAAAATAGCTGAGTCATTCTCATATGAGGCCAGGCAATCTAAAACTATTAACATGCTTCTTCTCAGACTTGGATACTGGCTCCCTATAAGCACCCTCCTCTCAGCCCAAAAATATCACCCTCATACAAACTGCAGATAGCAGCATCTGATTCATTAATCTCACCCAAAACAATAAATGCCATTGTAATACACTAAAAGCAAACACTTGGCTTCCTCCAACAACAAAAGTTACAGTACTGCTCAACACATTCATCTTTAAAATCTTACACCTCATACTTTAATATTGTTTATCTGTTATTTATTTGATAGAAAAGGTATTTGGAACAGTTCATTTATCAGTTAACAAAAGTGTAATAAGTAACTACATATACATACATACATACATAAGTACAAAACTAAATTTGAATACATACGTATATGTAGGCTCAGCACAGGCAGTAATTCTAAGTGGATGAGTAGTCTGTTTATTTATGTTATGTTTACACATGTAGAAGAGAAAACAGCAAAATAGTCAACCTTTCCAAAACCTGTAAAAATGCTGTAACTTCTGGCAAGATAATCATCCTGCCATTTTAAGTTTACATGCTGCATTCAGTCTCCATTTTATGAGCCTTGCTGCCATTTTAAGTTTACATGCTGCATTCAGTCTCCATTTTATGAATCGTCCTGCCATTTTAAGTTTACATGCTGCATTCAATCTCCATTTTATGAATTGTCCTGCCATTTTAAGTTTACATGCTGCATTCAGTCTCCATTTTATGAGCCTTGCTGCAATTTTAAGTTTACATGCTGCATTCAGTCTCCATTTTATGAGCCTTGCTGCCATTTTAAGTTTACATGCTGCATTCAGTCTCCATTTTATGAGCCTTGCTGCCATTTTAAGTTTACATGCTGCATTCAGTCTCCATTTTATGAGCCTTGCTGCACTGTCATTTTCATTCATAGTGTAACGTCTTTGTCACTATTTTCATTTTTTTCTGTGCTTTCCATAGACACATTCTCCCTGTATGAGGTTTCATTTCTATGACTAGATATTTTTGTACATGGCATCCATTTTCCTACCAAGGCAGGGCTAGCCACCCTGTAGTGTGATCCTTGGCTCTAAATGATTGCCACTGTTGAAGTGACCACCAACCCCATGTGCAAAAATGGAATAAGGGGTTGTGGATGGATGGATGGCAGGATGGATCTGTTTTCTCTTTTCTGTGTCTTTGCATTTCTGTTGTTGCTTTTACATAATCTGATAGAATGGTTCTGTTTCTTGAACTTGGCATATGTCCCTCTACTGGTCACAGACCTCTCTGTGCATACTGGCCACCACAATATCTGTATTTTGTTTTGCAGCTTCTCTTACTACTAGTTTTATTCTGGCAAACACACACACGTGCATGCATGCATGCACACATGCACATGCACATACACAGGCACACACATACGCACACACAGGCACACACACACACACACACACACACACACACACACACACACACATATGAACATGAACACACACACACACATATGAACATGAACACATGCGCGCATACACATACACATATGTGCCTCATGTGCCTTTGCATTTCTGATATTTTAGGGACTTTGCAATGTCTAACATTTTTCTCAAAATATCTTTCCTGAGGAGCATGTCTTCCTTATTATCCTAGATGGGAATTCAGTAAATTTGGTGTACGCATCATGGCATGATGCACACATGAGCCCGGACAATTTTAGATTCAGTAAGCATCGCTTACCAGCATGCAAGCACACGCAAACAGGGAAAGTTTCATGGAATGCAAATTACCTAATAAGCAGTTGAATCTTATGCAAATGACCCAGGTGGAGTGATCCAACAAGCAGAAAGGCATCCATGTAGACTCCATGTCAGTGTCTATAGTGTACATGGAATTTTTTCATGTAAAGGAGTCTACACAGACAAAAGGGGATGTAAAAGTCCACAAATATGGACTTAACTCCCCTGAAAATAGATCACAGACATATATGTGAAAGGTATATTGTGGATGACTGAAAAAGAAAGGGAATATGTAAAATAAATATCTTTTTTAATAATTTCAGCATGTTTGCAGTGTGCACCTCAGTGTGCAAACAAGCTTAACATAAATAAAAATAAATAACATTTCTAATTTGATTTTCACAAATGTACTGTAGGACCTTGTGTTGGGTCTGTACAACAGTGCATATGTGCTGTCACCAAGCTCACATGACTATGAACCATGTAGTATCTAGGTTGTCAGCATGGATATGTATGCAAATGAGGTAGATTTCCTGAACTGCTAAAAGGAGCAACTATGTCTACATATCTCCTTTATGTAAGTTCCTACACGATGTTGATATTCCCAGAGGATGTGGATGTCATGGGGAGGGGGGGGGTGTCTCATTATTTTTAGGAGTTTTTTGTTCCCAGCTGTGTGTGCTTGCGTGGCACTCTGCATACCTGAGTGTGTTTGTGTGGACAAACCCACGTGACATTGATAATGTAGGCAGCAATCGATTAAAACCAGTTATCTTCAATAAATATTTCTGACTTTTGTATAAGCTATGCTGCACGCAATGGCACACACTAAAGTAGGGCCTTTAAATTATGTTAATTATATCCTGGGCAGGTGAACTGCATCACAATTAGCCAATCCCACATAGTGGACCTAAAGCAGAACTGTATAAAATATGCATACACCCTACATTCTAATTTTCCCTCAATAATCTGGGCCATTGGAGTAGATACTTAGGATTTTTAACTGGGATAATGCTAGGGGCTGCTGTTGCAGGTCTGCTACATCTGTATGTGCTACATGCTGAAGTCAGTGCTGCTGGTGCTGCTGACAATAGGCCTAGGCCGAGAAGGAGAAGAGTGTTCAGGCCTAGGGTAACCTTCCAGGTGCTACATGAGCTGAGACTGTAGAGTGCTACAGGGTGGACAGGGACATATTACAAGAACTCACTGAGCTCTGCCCCCCTTCAACTCAGAGCCACAACTAACAGAGGGAACCCATATCAGTGCAAACAAAGGTATGCATAGCCCTTAGGATACTAGCTACAGGTACTTTTCAAACAAAAACTGGGGACATGATGGGGTGACACAGGTATCTGCATCCAAGATACTCCACCAGTTCCTGGATGTTATGTTCCACGTGCAAGTGAACACATATCTCTACCCCTTACTCCTGAAGTGAGGTCAGCAATATGACACACTTCTACCTTGTAGCACACTACCCTGAAGTACTTGATGCT